>NC_135388.1:24180535-24395535 GCF_051989625.1 Stigmatopora argus | reverse complement strand
TCATAACCCTATGTGCCACCCACACTGACAGACCGGGAGACTGCCAAGTCATCCCTGAAACCTTGAGGCACGAATGCCTAGGGGCATTTCCAAGAAGTAGAGCACGCAATTTAACACAAAGGGCTAAAAATGAAGGAGTACTTCACCAGGAGACTAACCACCAAAGCAAACGGACCACATGTGCACTGAAATTCCTGTCCCTATCATTGACTGCGTTGAAAGAACATCAAAAGTATATTTGTTGCACTATTATCAAAATATGACACAATCCCCATTTGTTTTGTTCAAGTCTCCACTAGGCTTCTGTTTATTGTAATAGGGGAAAAACAATGTTGTGTCCTTCTTTTAAAAGAAAATGCAATACTAAAAGGCATTTTTGCAAATAAAAAAATATCTTATTCACTTTGCATAGGAAAGTAATCTTTATAGATAACAAGTTGAAAATATGCACAAATGTTTCATACTAGATTTCAAATAAACTTACAAAAGGGACATTGACAGTAGGATCTCATTTTCACAAAATTAAAAGTACAACCAGCTTTAAAAAAACACTGCAGCCGCATGAGGTCTGAGGTTAAGTGCAAAGAGAACATAGCCCTGTCCAAAATCTTGCGCGCTGTCGCTCTCTCTCGCTCTCTCTTGCTCTCTCTCGCTCTCTCGGTCTCTCTCTCGTTCGTAAGTAGGGGAGCGTCTGTACATACGTATACATGGACATACATATATATAGATACAGACGCTCCCCTACTTACGAACATTCGACTTATGAACAACGGTACATACGAACATGTCTGCAAATTGCGTTTATGTCGAAAAATGTTCGTAAGTTCGATTTTGTATTGCGCGCCTTTTCCGAGTAGTGCTTCTTTCCGCCGCTAATACCGATGCCTGGCGCTGTGAGCGCTCAGCTCACCCAGCATCCACCTTCCTCTGCCCAGTTCGTTGCAGTGCGTAAGTTGCGTAAGTGCGTGACGTATCTCCAGAGTACCGTTGTTCGTAAGTCGAATATTCGTAAGTAGGGGAGCGTCTGTATCTATATATATGTATGTCCATGTGCATGTATACGTATGTACAGACGCTCCCCTACTTACGAACATACGACTTACGAACAACGGTACATACGAACATGTCTGCAAATTGCGTTTATGTCGAAAAATGTTCGTAAGTTCGATTTTGTATTTTTTTCCGAGTAGTGCTTCTTTCCGTCGCTAATACCGACGCCTGGCGCTGTGAGAGCTCAGCTCCCCAGCATCTACCTTCTTCTGTCCAATTCGTTGCAATGCGGAAGTGCGTGAACGTATCTCCAGTGCGCAAAGAACCTTTTTCATTTGTATCATTAAAGATCTCGTGCAGCCATTATTCAATATGGTAAGCGAAAGGCTTCTAGTGAGGGAGGTGCAAGGAAGAGGCAAGCCATTTCATTTGAAACGAGTGGCAATAATAACGAAGCTTGATGCGCGTGAGAGTGGTGAGCGTTGCACGGGCATACAACTTGAATCGTTCGACCGTCAGTACCATTTATAAACAGAGAGATCGAGCAGCAAGACCAAAATATTGAACGTTGCACAAAGTTTGCAAATCAATTGAATTATAATACAAAATATAGCACTGAATCAACTTACAAACAAATTCAACTTATGAACAATCGCTCGGAACCTAACTCGTTCATAAGTAGGGGAGCGTCTGTACACGGTAATCTCTCCAATATCCCGGTGAAGGTAAATGTAGATCACTTCAAAGAAGTAAAGTTTATTAGCAGAAGGACAAATTTAGAAGCCCAGTACGTTCTGGCTCCTCTTTATTTAGACTAACGTTATCAGGCCATGCTCTTTACCTGAATTCCCCTTATTTGCAGGTCACATCTGAAAAAGGAAGAGCAATATCAATCTCGTCCAATTCAGTTTCCTATTGATCATAGTCACCGACATCATTGCTTTCACTAGTAGGCTACATAATAAGTGTATACAATTCTCATACCTGTCAACCGCTGCCGATAACTGCCCTTATAAATGATTATTGATTCCCCTTACAAATCCCCAAAAAACCTTACAAACACCGTACGACACGTACGGTGTTTGTAAGGTTTTTGGGGGGTTTGTAAGGGGAATCAATAATCATTTATAAGGGCAGTTATCGGCAGAGGTTGACAGGTATGAATTCTTGCAATTTGGAATTTGCAATTGTAGTAGTTATAAGTCAACTTAACAAAGTGCGTAAGCAAGGGATAAGATAACGCCCACACAATGTCAAAGTAGTAGCAAAAACAGCCATTGAATCACCACAGTGAAGGCCAAATCTTTTGCATGTTATCCGTGGGCCCACGTGGGTTTCCTCCATGTCCTCCAGTTTCCTCCCAAATTCCAAATGGTAGGCTGAATGGAAACTCTAAATTGCCCCTAGGTATGGGTGAGTGTGCATGGTTATCCGATTCAGGGTGTCCCCTGCCTCTGGCCCGGAGACAGCTGGGATTGGCTCCAAACCAAGTCGCGACCCTAATGAGAATATGTTAAACTAAGCCAATATTTTGATTCATGCTTTTTAAACACGTGGCCAGGCACTATTCATCACAGCAAAGTAAATCTGTTGAAGAAAATACATGGAAAATGTCATAGTTTTTCTTGCTCTCATTGCTAGGTAAAATTAACTAAAAGAAAGCTCTATAAAACCAGTATAAAAAAGGAATAAGAGTGAGTTGGATTTTAAGCCCTATTTTCCTAAACACAATATAACACCCAAACCATGTGATTTTATGGAATGAAACATAGTTTTCTAAAAAAATAAAATAAAAAGTGAAGAAAACAAAATCAGGAGGAAAGGGTGTTTTCCAAACAAACCAAAAATCAACCATGTAAGAATTATCTAAAGAAAAATGAATGGCAGATTCATCAGATTAGAAAGTTCACATGTTTCCGTAACAATTATGTTCAAGAAGGTTGACAGGTTGAAGGTTCACAGCCACCTTTCATTCCACATTACAGCATTATGGTCAAGAAGAAACTGTCTACTAACACAACTGACACACTTCAAATGGGTATTCTTTGATGCTTACAATCAATATGCATTTCACCCTGCACCACTTGCTTTTTGTATCCTCTCAGAAGTAACTACTTTCAGACACAATTAGCGCTCCCTACTCTTTTATTTTGCCAATGTGCCACTGATAAGAAATACAACTCTTGATATCAAAGGTGTCTTGGAGTTTTGATTTATTAGCACAGGTTCTTTGTTTTTTTCATTTGGCTTTTTTCATAAAAATTCTATTATTTTATTTTAAGACTAAATAGAAATATTTAATCTTCTGACAAGAGTCTTTTAATATATTAACAGGGCATTATGTTTATTTATATGTTATATATTTATAACTAAACATATTTAACAATATGTTTCGTTAATTTGTGAGACTGGTTAAAAGTAACTAATTCTGCAAAGGCAATTACACTGCTGCTCGGGGGCACCCTGAAGTAAGCTAGGGAGTTGGGGTGTTTTCAGACACAGACAGATAAAAGCTGGCATTAAAAAAATATATAAACAGTTTTGTACATTTTGGGCATATATGAGTTGTTTACATGAGTGCTAAAGGCGATAGTATCAAATATTACTAACTTTAAAATATATGCCCTGAATAATAGCTTTGAAAAATATGCCTTGAATAATAGTATTTTAATCTCACTTTTGAAGTGCATCAGTGCAATTTAGGGATAGCTGAATTTAACAAAAATTTCAAAAGCCTCAACACGATGCTATCAACAGCACTGACCCCCTGTAGGTATCACTCTGAATAACTTAACTGTGTTCATACCAGTACTAACTAAACAGGATCAAACATTACATTATTCATTTTAAGATGTGGAAAATATGAAAATATTAGTCCAAATATTTATATGCTACCGCTCCACCTCAGGCTTATCTTGACTTCAGACATTCCTCTCCTCTGTAATCTTTGCCACACCATAAAGTTATAGGGAGAAGGAAGCAAAGAAGAGGAGATTTGAAAGCTTCTAAACTGGCATTGCTGTGAGGCAGGAGTGCTGATTACATCAATCGCCAAGGTACTAGATTGCCTGTTAGTTTTCTTTGGACTGGAACAATGGTTTGCTTGCTACTAGTGCTTAGGGAATACCTATTGGTGAACCTATCATACTGTGTGTAATGGCAAGGTGCCCAGCGCAATATTCGCTTTTTTATCATGGGTATATCTCATTCTTTTAACAATCATTTAGCTCTCATTGGGATCTTAAGTGTGGTGCTGACAGCCTCACCCAACATAAAGGACCTTTCACAGCTGCTTAAAAAGTTGTTCCATTAATGTTGGAAACATGACAACATAACACTCGCCTCCCAACACCAAAGCAATATTATTTTTGGTTCATCGAGAACATGCATGCAAAATTTCTCAGCAATAAGGACAACCTGTCCATGGCAAAGATTAGGTCGCCATGGCAACATACACAGACCCATGGACATGGGCTTCAAAATGTATGAGAATGGTTGTGTGACCACACCAATTGAATGTAAGGGGGATGGGGGGCTTACCTACAATGACCTGGACATGGCGTTGTCAAAAGAGTGACCCTTTCTTGTCACTGGTTTGTGCTGAGGAGTCAAACATTATAACAATCGAACGTTGTCCCTGGAAGTTTTTTTTTCAAAGATGGCGGTGTGCACGGGTGCAGCGGCTAAATGCTCTACAGTTTGGTGTCATTCACTATTTACTAACATCTGCGAGGAAAACTTTTTCTACAGTCGCCAGGATTTAATTACCAATTTCGTCATACGCAATTGCTGGGTATGATGACAATTAGGCTTTTTGTCAAGTCAATGATGATGACAAAGCCTATGTCCGGTTATTATTACTATTATTAACAATTTTGTGAGTTTGGCACATTGTCAAAACCACTTTGAACTTCGACGCCTTCTTGGAGCCCACGCTCCCTAGTGAAAAATCACCATTTTGATAACCTTAGATCTCCCAAGTCTCATGAACACACCCACCCATTTTGAGACCGATCGGGGAAAGTCCCTAGGACGAGTTTGTTCAAATGCGGACTGTGAAAATCGCCCAAAATTGCCAATTTTTCCAAACTTTGAGCCAAGATGGCCAGTTTCCTGTTAGTTTTATGATACAGGTGCTAGGGACTTGTTTGTGTTGTTTGGGGCAAAGTATCAACTTACCAAATTTAGTAGCTCTACATTAAAAAAAGGGCATAAATGTGTTTGAAATGTTCTAAAGAGCCTTTTTTAGTTCGAAACCACCCCCAGTTGTAATGTTTCGCCAATATCTAATGATCTGTCAATTTTTTTGCATATTCGGATATGTTAAGTACTACAAAATGAAAATTATTTTTACCCAATTAAATATTTTACAGACACTACCTCCTCTTATGACATAAAACTAGCTAGAAATAGTCCGGTAATTTTATCTTTCTGAAGGATTCCCAACCTTTTATGGCACAGTTATAAGATTGTTACACATATTTACACCAGTCATGTTCACCGAAAGTGACTTTTTCCCAAGTAGAGCATCATTTTATTAGGTGTTAATTCATGCATAAGATCCAATGTGTAACTACAAAACAGAGAAATTGCAAAGTGCCCGTATTTAATCATGACTGCATAAGCATCCTAATTTCCTCAGTTGAGCTCTGTTCTGGGGCGGCCCGGTGGCACGAGTGGTTAGCGCGTCGGCCTCACAGCTCTGGGGTCCTGGGTTCAAGTCCAGGTCAGTCTACCTGTGTGCAGATTACATGTTCTCCCCAGGCCTGCAGGTACTCCGGTTTCCTCCCACATTCCAAAAACATGCATGATAGGCTGATTGGAAACTCTAAATTGCCGCTAGGTATGGGTGTGTGTGCATTGTTGTCCATCTCCTTGTGCCCTGCAACCAGCTGGAGACAGCTGGGATTTGCTCCAGGACCACCGTGACCCAAATGAGGATAAAGTGGTTCAGAAAATGAGATGAGATGAGCTTTGTTCTGTGTCCAGATGTGTCCTTGAAATGATATCCAACTTGAGCCGGTTTAAATAGAAACACAAGGTCCGGCTTGAGCATTTTAACACCCGTCACGTTGGGCATCTCTCTATGACCTACATTATACCCCACAAAATTAAAAACAAGCAAGTGATCAGTGACACAGTTCAAATGTGTGGTCTTTATTTTGAAAAGGTAAATGTTAGAATTATTATGGAATATTCTATATGTGTTGTAAGCATTTTTCAATAAGTAGTAAGGCTATAAATCAAGTCATGGGAAGATGGACTTTTTTCCTGCACAGTCCTCTCCTCAAGGGCTAAGGAAAAGAGGTCACGGCGTTACGGACACTTCTACCAAATGTTATGACGAAGACTCCAGCATCAGATTTGAAAATACTGCTTTGTTTACATTAAACTGCTTTGCTTTGTTTACCTTATAAAGAAATTATTATGCTTACTGGTGCAAATAATAATGCCGTTGTTTTGCTTATTGTGCACATTCTTACGCAGGTGTTCCGATAAAAACAGATTGTTGTGACAGTGTTTTTATAACCTTCATGATGTTATTCGGTTGAGCTTATACAATTGTTCAAAACAGTTGAGACAGTTGTTTTTGCGTATGCAATTGTTTAAATCAGATTACCTTTGAATGTTTTGGTTATGTGCCGCTAAATGGACCGAAGAGTATGCCGCTCGTCAGAATGCACTGTGGACTGAGACGGCGTCACAAGGCATCTCCTTCGAAGTTGTAAGCAGAATTTGTTGAAAGATGTTTTTCCTTTTTTAATTAAATATTACTAATAATGATTTAAAAGGTTTGAATCATTATTCCAACTGTAAACATGGGTGGAAAAAAGGAAAAAAAGAATTGCTTGCAACCATCCCAAAGAAGACCAGATTGAAAAATAAAATGTGATACCCCATGCTGTGGTTTGAACAAGACAGTTGAATAAATATTATTATTGAAATATGGATGTGTGTTGTTTTGCACCTTATACTTACCGTGGAAAAAAGAATATCAGAAAGAAATTACAGGATTGTAATGTGTTGGGTATATTATATATCTGCTTTGCTTTCTTTAGGTTTATACATTATTATATATTGGAAATGCTGTGTTTAACTGATGGAATAATGATTAAAACCTTTTAAATGATTATTAGTAATATTTAATTAAAATTGGAAGACATCTTTCAACATAACTGGTTACACTTGCAAGGAGGCACCTTGTGACGTCATCTTAGTCCCCAAGGCGTTCTGAATTGCAGTAACTGAATCATTGTATTTAATTGCGACACTCGAAAAACATTTTATGTAATCAGTACAATAACACCCTAGATGGTTAGAAAAAAAACTGTGTAAGAATTGCAGAAGTAAGCATAAAAGTTGAACAAGGCATAATATTTTCATTATAAGGTAAACAAAGCATTCTGAATTGCAGAAGTAAGCATAAAAGTTTGAACTGGCACCCAAACAACGGTGTGAGGAATTGCATAATATTTTCATTATAAGGTAAACAAAGCATTCTAAAGTAAACCAAGCAGTATTATAATGTAAACAAAGCAGCCGTATTTTCAAACATTAATGCGATTATCGCCATCTGCTGCTGGAGTCCCGTCAAAACAGTCCCGTTGTGTTTTGCCGAAAAGCGTCCGAAAACAATGTGTCCTCGAGCTGTGGGGCCTTGAGGAGACGATGGGGAGGAAAAAATGTCCATGGTCCCATGAATTGATTTATAGCCTTATTACTTATTAAAAATGCTTACAACACATAGAACATTCCATAATAAATCCAACATTTCCCTCCTTTTATTATGTTTGTTATTCATTTTATGGCAAATCCAAGATGAGAGGGATATCTCCGTTGGCTGTTTTAATTTTACCCGCTTAGGCTCTACTCATTCGGCAGGTCCGAAAAGGAGAAAACAAAATCATTTTCACCCAATTCATCCTCGGAATTACCATGCTCCTGGAATTTACTGCTCCCCTCAGTACGTTTCATCAGCAGAGGATATAATTCATGCAATTTAGAATTTGTAGGGGCAATCGCAGTGGTTATAAGTCGGCTTATCAAAGATCTTAAGCAGGGAATAATACAACACCCACATAATGTCAAAATCGTAGCAAAAAGGGCTACGGAAAATGCAACAGATTGGGCCAAATTCTTATACTTTCTGAAGGACTTATGCCACCAGTTTGCCCAGGCGGATGCTCCGACTCCAGAATGCTTCTTCATATTGCGGTTGAGGGTCTGCAGGCCATCAATGGCGCTGGTGAGGGACCCCCGGGTTACATGTTGTTCGGTATGTAAGTGCAACACTCATCTCCGAACATTGCACACATGCCCCCTTGCTCCGCGAGCAGCATATCAACTGCTATGCGATCCTGGAACGCCATCAGACTAGTGGCTGCCAGCTGTTCCTCTATTGCCACAAATCCCTGTTCAGTATAATTTCCAAGTTTTTGGACATTGTAATGCAGGTAATTTATCCGATCAACATTTTTGTTTGTAATTAGAAGAAAAATAGACTCCCAACCTGCTGCGATCTGATTACCCAGCTTATACTCATCTGGTACGCCCCGGGGGATGCCAATCGCATCAATGTATGTCGGATCACCCTCTCTCCATGCCGATCGACGCCGTCGTGAGGGGCCCGCCATCATACCGGATTTCTGTGCAGCCAATTGTATCTCCTCTACTGTAGATGGAAAAACAGACACTGGTAAGAGCAGTGAGACCAAGGCACAAAGTCCTGCTGCATTTCGGCAGGAGTCGTATAATTTGTTTTGACCACACCACCACCATAGGTCAGAACGTGGTATCAGGGGTGCAGTCTGTTTTAGGACGTGGGCACACCACGTCACATTTATCGCTCCCAGTTTCGGACCGTGCCCTGTAAGGATTAAGCAGGTAAAATGATTAAAAGCAACATGTGTTGAAAAGTTAGGCTTGTCCTTTGCTGCTCTTGTAACTGGGTAGACATTATCCCATTTCATACATTTTGGGCTTACATCTTTTATCATTATCTCCTTTACACAATCAGGGGTAATTTGCGCGGGTACTACTCTTAAGAGAGTTTGGGGCCCCATACATGTTATGCAGGTTTGATTTATAGTAGTAGCTGCATTTTCCATCAACAATAACCAATTATTTCCCCATTTGGGAAATCCCTGTTGCGGCAACAAATTCATCGTCTCTGGTCATCTCAGATTTTAATTTTACTATGGCGGATTCGGTTGTTTCCATCTCTGACGATTTTCTTACCGCCTCCATCGACCTGCTCATTGTTGTTGAGACACAAATGTAGAATTTGTAAAAAGGGTCTTCTCCACCTGCCCATGGACTTAGGAAAAACGTCAGACAAGGATTTTTTCCACAAGTTAATTTGTCAGTCTGAATATTGATTTGTATTCCCCCCATCGTCTGGGTTAATTTTATCATAGGCCTGATGGTTCTTGCGCACGCGTATGTCATCCAAGCTTGCCAATCTTTACCAGTTTCCGCAACAAGGCTTCCCCAATTTCTGTTTTGGACCGTTACGTACCACACATATCCTCTACCATAGGCTGATTTAGCTTATTGACGCTAAAAAGGGTCAATTTAGTACATCTGCTTGCAACCTTGATAAACAAAGGGAAAAGTCTCTATCAAGTTGGACTTATCAAAATTATTTTGAAACCTCGACTTCTCACTCAGTCGCAAGTTCACAATGAAGATCCGGGAAGGACTCTTGATTGTTTTGACTTGGATTCCGGGCCAGGTGGCGATACCGTTCGCCCTTCGAAAAGACTCGTAATTGTTTTGATTCCTGTGTTTTGAACGGCTTGCTTGTTTTAATTGTTATGCAATTGTTTTGATTCCTGACCTTAAGTATTTTGAATAGATAACCTTAATTGTTTGGACTCTAATGCAATTAAATGGGCAGGAGAGGATTCGGTTCTTTAGAATGATCTGGGACGAAGGCGAGTCAGGATCGATTCTCTCTTGCAAGATAAAGCAGAATATGCCTCCGATGTCTTCCTTATCTTAAAGCGTATCTATCGGTGAGCCTATCATAATGGCTAAACCCAGTGGCATTCCTTGCATTTCACATCTAGGCCTTCAGTAGTGCTACGTTTGAATCAATCCAACCCTCAATAAGTATTTTATGGCTTTAAAACTGGGCTGCCTGGTGAAGTGGTTAGCGCGTTGGCCTCACAGCTCTGTGGTCCTGGGTCCAAATCAAGGTCGGTCCACCTGTGTGGAGTTTGGATGTTCTCCTGCATGAGTTTCCTCCGGGTACTCTGGTTTCCTCCCACGTTTCAAAAACATGCATGGTAGGCTGTTTGGAGACTCTAAATTGTCACTAGGGATGGGTGTGAGTGTGCATGGTTGCCTGTCTCGTTGTGCCCTGCGATCGGCTGGTCACCGATTCAGGGGGCACCCCCCCTCTGGCCCGGAGTCAGCTTGGATAGGCTCTAGCACCCCACCTGGACCCTAATGAGGATAAAGCAGTTCAGAAAATGAATGAATGGCTATAAAACCTTTACTGCAGCTACAGCTGCGAGACATTAAAAAAATCAATAATGACCTCATAAAATTGAAATATTATTTAGGAATATAGCCACACACACCAAAAAGCAGTGCTGGGCTGCGTCACTTGCGTCTGTCGTCTCATCCACCATAACAGAGAAAAACAGTGCTTTCTTAACTTCCCTTCTGCTTTTTGTGTTGTGATAACGACGACAGGGGCCTATGTCCGATTATTATTATTATTATTATTATCTCTTCCCCCATCAGTTCAGTAATAGCAGGTCGTTTACTATTTTGCCTGACGTCCCACGAAACACTTCAATAGTGGACAGGTGGTAATGTAAATCCGTGTTTCTCTCAGCATTAAGAGAAAGAAGCTCCAAATAGTTTCCTTTGTATTTGGATCCAGCGCTTTCATCGTGTCCCCGACATAAAACTTCCTGCTTGGCCCAAAAAATGACAGTCTATCAGTCTTTCCAAGGTTTACCTATTTCTCTCCAGCTTTTCGTTGTGGAGCTCCATTTACCTGAGCACTTTCTCGCTGAGCTGTAGCTCCACTCGACACTAGCTACAGAGTTGTCTTACCGTTCTTAATGATGTCCACCTTTTCTTTAAAAGTCTATCTTGAAAATGGCTTTGACAACCAAATGAATTTCTTCTCCTTCAGCCATTGTGGGTAGACAAAATCGCTATTAAATCAACACAACAATATATTTGCTTGTGACAGCTCGCAACAGATACAGCTTGCTAGCGCTGCCTAGTAAACTCTATCACTAGCCAATCATATTTTCTGAAAGCGATAACGTATCCCTATGGCTGCAAGAAGTCCTTGGTTTTGCAAACTCGAAATCTGATTGGTTAAAGCAACAGTTTGATCGACGATTATTTTATGCTGCAGGGCCTGCAGAACTGTTTGTGAAGGCCTAGAGGTAGATTTCTGGCCCTGGGAACAAATATTGGCTGAAATGTGATTGGTTAAATGCTTAAATATGAAGACACATCTGGAAGCAGTGCAACCAGGGGGAAAGCAATGAAAGGAAGCTGACAGACAATTTTGAATTATTTAATATGTATTCATGGACCAAATATAATTAACATCAGTCTGTGAGTCAGATATTTTTAGGCCAGCAAAGAAGGCTTTGCAGGCCCTGACAGTCCACTACTGGCTAGACCACAGGGAAACCGGAGTGAATATGTTCCTTAAAATAAAAAAACAACGCGATTAGTTTGACCAAGTGGATAAAAACTTCAAGGTCTTTTCTGATTGGCATTTTGTCTCAGAGGATTGAGAAGTCTGAGCATTACATGTGTTAACCAGAACCAGTCTAGCTAGTTTTATGTCATAAGAGGAGGTAGTACTGATCAAGCAGTCTCAAAAGATATGATATGACACTTAAAGGCCCTGGAGCATAAGCACCAATAAAAGTGTTTGTTCAGAGAACTGGAAGAAGTGACAAAACACGTCAGGTAATGTTATCTTTCTGGATGATTCCCAACCTTTCATGGCACAGTTGTAAGATTCTTACATATATTTACACCAGTCATGTTCACTGAAAGTGACTCTTTCCCATGTAGAGCAACAGAGGCAACCATTTTATTAGGTGTTAATTCATGCATAAGATACATTATGTGTAACTACCAAACAGAGAAATTGCAAAGTTAGGTGATAAAGTGTGTCTTATGCCCATATTTAATCACGACTATATATTTCCTCATTTCCCCAATTGAGCTCTGTTCTGTGTCCAGATGTGTCCTTGAAACGATATCCAACTTGAGCCAGTTTAAATAGAAACTTAGTGGATTATCCTATCCGTTGCAGAATTTTGCTACCGCCCTTCTGATAGTATCAAATATTGTAGGTTCTCCGTGTCTGCGCAGTTGTGTGATCTACAACAGCCATTGTCTGTTACACACTTGTGCCCGGAATATCCTGTAAATAAAAGCTTCGAAGAAACTGTTCATTGTCTCCACCCTGTATTCGGATAACCAACATTCTCACTACCCAAAATTAAACAAACACGTGGAGGAAAAACACACATTCCTCCAACAGTTTGTTGAACCTGGCTTGATTTGGGACTGAGGTGTTGGTCGACAGAAAGAACATCGGGTACCCAACAAATTGAAAAGGTAAGAGGATATTTATCCTCCAAATTGATCTTCTGTCTGTTGGCTGAAACGGAGACAGGAATTCCGCCTTGAATTGATATACTTCTGTAAAGAACGTTAGAGAGTAGAAACTAGAAAATTATTTTAAAAAATTAAGGGAACAACTCTAAGTATTTGGGAAAATAAGGAACGAGGAATTTTGAAAAGAGGATAGAGTGATTTTGCTAAATTAAGGTTGGAGTACTTTTGTTTGAGTGGTATTGAGTACTTTGAAAAATAAAATATAGATAATCCAGTGCTTTTGCTAAATTAAGGTTTGAGTACTTTTGTTTGAGTACGATCAAGTACTTTTGAGAAAATAAAGAGATTCAAATATTCAAAAAATTAAATGAAATATTTTATTATTAAAAAAAGAGGAGTTGATTTAAAACAAAATGTAAGGAGAGTTTGATAGGGAAAGGGATTGATTCGCATGTGTTGTTAAGTGAACAAGTGAAGAATGTATGTGATGTGTGCGTAGGAAGATTTCCTGAGAAAGAACGGGAAAGTGTGAATGAGCAGTAGAAAGAATGGATGAAGAATTGTTGCGAAAATGGGTGGTTTCCTCCAATGTCTTTAACTGCATGTTTTGGTGACATTATAATGAGAAAAATGGAAAAAGCTGTTACATCTCTGGCGACGTCGAGCATGGAAACGTGGAGTGGACCCGAATGCAGGGAAGCAGACAATTGACGAGTTGAATGCTCAAACAAGAGATTACCTGGTTGATCGCTTTCAACAGTACACTCTCTCTCTCTCTGTCTCATGATTATAATTTTGAGAGCGAGCGAATCCGGCGATGCATTGTTCGTCGACGAATCCGGCGCCGAATTGTCCGTTAACGAAATGTCCGGCGACGAAATGTCTGTTCGACGAACTGTCCGGCGACCAAACGTCCGTCGACGAAACGTCCGGTCACGCAAGTTACCACATCATTATTCCTCTCTTCACCTCCTTCTAGACCATTTTCCGACTCTCTTTCTTCCCAGACCCAAAAGCTCTCTTCTTCATGTTCAGGAGGGCCCTTAGATCCCGGTGACACACTGCTTATTGTTGGAGAAAAAAACTGACCTTCTTGGAGGGTACAGTGTTCTCAACATAGAAGTTTAAAAATCTGTGATGCAGTGGGTCAAGCTGTCAATGTCTTTCCCATGTGAATTGCACAGCACCTCCCAGTCAGTGGTCTCAAAACAGTCCCTCAGTACCATGCTGGTCTCCTCGGTCCATCTTTGTATGATCCTCGTGGTTGGTTTTTTTTCCTCACCATAGGGAACTAGGTGGGGATCAGATGGACCAGGTTGTGGTCTGGGCGGCCCAGTGGGGGCAGGGGGACTGAGCTGTATGCCTCCTTTCAAATCCAATCCAATCAAATGAAAAACCTTTATTTGCATCATACACAGCTGCGTATAATGAAATTGGTGGTGCTACTCCATAAAGTGCGTTTTCCCAGTAAAAAAACATTATGAAGTCATAAAAATATAAAAAGTCACATCCAGTCAAGGTAAATTCTAAAATATTGCACAATCTAAGATATTGCACATTGTTATTGCACACCCCGAAGTTATTGCACAGAAGGGATTGTGTGTCGTGCTGACGCAAGTTCAGAGTCCTGATGGCTGTGGGGAAAAACTGTCCTTAAGTCTATTTGTCTGTGCTTTGTGAGACCTGTAGCGTCTGCCAAAGGGCAGCAGCTGGAACAGGTTGTGACCAGGGTGGTCTGGGTCCCTAAAAATGTTCTGCTGAGGTAGCGAGGGCTGGCAATGTAATCCAGTGAGGGCAGAGAGCAGCCGATGATCTTCTGGGCGGTGTTGATCACTCTCTGCATGGCTTTTCTGTCTGCTGCCGTGCTTCCAGCGTACTGTAATGCAGTATGCCAGGATGCTCTCCACAGTGGCTCTATAGAAGGTTACCAGAAGCTTAGTGTCCAAGTTGTTCCTCCTGAGTACCCTCAGGAAATGGAGTCGTTTCTGGGCCTTCTTCACCACTACCGTGGTGTTGGTAGACCAGGAGAGCTTGTCCGTGACGTGGACCCCTGGGAATTTGAAGGACTGGACCCTGTCTACGCATACTCCATTTATGAAGACTGGGGCCAGATCTGTACTGCGTTTGCGAAAGTCCAGGATTATTTCTTTAGTTTTTGTGGTGTTTAGTGTGAGATTGTTCACCAAACACCAAGACAGTTTGTTGACCTCATCTCTGTAGGCAGACTCATCCCCCTTGAGATGAGCCAGGCCACAGTGGTGTCATCGGCAAATTTGATGATGGATTTAGAGTGGTGGGTCGGTGTACAGTCGTATGTGTAAAGGGAGTACAGAAGAGGACTCAGTACACAGCCTTGAGGGGAGCCAGTACTCAGTGTAAGGGGGGAAGAGAAATAGGAACCAAGTCTAACATTTTGTGGACGGTTGGTTAAGAAGTTCTTAATCCAGAAGCAGATGGAAGAAGATAGTCCAAAGTGGGAGTTTGTCAGCCAGAATGTCCGGTATTATAGTGTTGAAGGCTGAGCTATACTCAATGAAAATCATCCTCATGTAGTTCCCATGGTGCTCCAGATGGCTCAGTGATGTGTGTAGAGCTATGGCAATGGCGTCCTCAGTGGACCTACTTGCTCTATAAGCAAACTGGTGAGGGTCAACTGAGGGAGGGATTCTATCCCTGATGTGGCGGGTGATCGACTTTTCAAAGCACTTCATGATCACAGGCGTAAGTGCAATGGGCCTATAATCATTCAGGCTGTCAATGGTTGCCTTTTTTAGGGACAGGGATAATGATGGCGGATTTCGGGCAGGATGGGATGATGGATTGTTGCAGGTAAAAATTGAAAATCTTTGTGAAAACCCCAGTCAGCTGGTCAGCACAGGCTTTGAACACCTTCCCAGGGACTTTGTCAGGGCCAGCAGCCTTTCCAATGTTCACAGTCCGCAGTACCTGTCTCACTTCATGTTCTTGAAGCTTCAGTGTACTGCTGCAGGGTGGTGGATGTGTTGAGACTGAATGCGATTTGTTAGTCTCAAAGCGGGCAAAGAAACGGTTCAGTTTCTCTGCTAGTGAGGCATCTGCGTTAACAGACACATTATTGTCATTGTATTTGGTAATGAGTCATATTCCCTGCCACATCTTCTTTGGGTTATTTTCTGTGAAGTGCTCCTCAATTTTCCTTGTATATGCTGCCTTGGTCTTTTTAATGCCTCTCTTCAGGTCTGCTCTGGCAGCGCTGTATTGTAACTTGTTACCTGACCTGAAGGCGGTGTTACAACATTTGATGAGTGCCTGTGTCTCACTGGTCATCCAGGGTTTTTGGTTAGGAAAAACCCGAATACGTTTATTAACAGTGACAGTGTCCGTGCAGTTTTTGATGTAGGAAAGTAGTGTCCGTGTAGTCTGGAGGCTGTGGTGTTCAAAAAAATTCCAAATGGTGCGGGAAAAACAGTCCTGCAGCTGAGAAAGGGCATCCTCAGGCCATGTGTTTAATTATCTTTATTTGTGGCCTTGTTAGCCTCTGGAGTGGGGTGTATGAGGGAGTGAGGGACAGGCAGAGACGGTCGGATCCAGCAAGGTGAGGAAGGGGTGTGGCTCTATAAGCATGTTTGATGTTAGAACAAACATGGTCTAGAGTTTTATCTCCTCTGGTGTGACACTTCACGTGCTCAATATACTTAGGCAGTACAGTCTTTAAACATTCTTTGTTGATGTCACCGGCGACAATAAAGACTCCATCGGGGTGGTCAAGCTGCTGTTTGTTTACAGTCGCTAGCAGGAGGTTAAGTGCTGTGCTAACGTCAGCATCCAGTGGGATGTTAACAGCCATTACAATGACAATTGTTAACTCTCTAGGTAGATAGAAGGGCCTGCACCAAACTGCCAAGAGCTCTAAATCTCTTCAGCATTTCTGACCGCCCTCACCAGCTGAAAACCATCCAAGGAGACGAGAGAGTCCGGTGTTGGTTAATTCAGCCAGGTCACCGTGAAGCACATAATACAGCTTTCCCGATAATGTCGTTGTAGTTTGGGAAGCGCCATTAGCTCTTCCATCTTATTGGGGAGAGATCTTACGTTCCCCATAATAATAGATGAAATGCTGGGTCTGAAGCGTTGCTTTCTCTCCTGACATTTTCGTCCAGCTCTGCATCCTCTTCTCTTCCTCTTTAACTCCGTGGGGAGGTCTAGGGGCATCCAGGTGTTGCGTAGCGCTAACAGCTGATCCTTTGCTTAAGACAGCGGAGGTATGGCTGAATGGGTCAAAAATGTAATGTCCAGAATTTGCAAAGATAAACTAAACTAATAGATCAAAGACTGCCTCTCGCACAACTTGAGTCTTGAAGTTGAGTCTTGAAAGTAAAGTCATATAACATTAAAGTATGGAGTATAAAATATAAAGTAAAGTAACAAATAAAGGATAAAAAAGATGTAAAAATACAGAATACGAGTGAGGACTTAGGGAGCTACTGCCACTGGCTGCCGCTTGAACGGCACCATTTTGAAAATAAATAAATTTGCTCGGTGGTGGAATGTGATTGGACCCAAATGCAGGGAAGCAGGCAATGGACGAGTGCTATCACAAAACTTTAATAACTGAGGCAGGATGCTTCAGAAAATAACAAAATATAACCTGACGTGTAAAGACATGGGGTAATGAGGAACTTGGCATGGAAACTTGACATGAATCAAATAAGGTAGACGATCCAACAAAGACGAACAAAGAAACAGGGATTAAGTAGTCACACAAGGGCTGATTGGACAACCGACTACACACAGCTGGCTACAAGAGAAAGGGAAGCCCGGAGGGACATAAGAGGCAAAAATCACACAGGCAGGACACACAGGGAAAAAGGTATAACAAAACCAACCAATACCCCAACAAACCCTCACACAATTAAAGACCATTTGCGGTCGGACTGAGGGCAGCTGACACTATCATTACCAACAAAGCTCGCCAAATTGAAAATGTGGAACAACAACAACAAGACTTTAAAAAAGAGCTGTGAAAGGCTGTCAGCATAACACCTAGATACTGAAGAGACCTTATTGTAATTGTTAATTGAGACAGATATGCACATTCAAACAAGGTGTGAGTATTGCGGTGGGCAAATGTCGCGGTACAAATGAGACCTTGCTGAACAAGGGGCCTGAACCCAAAGGAAACTAACAGCCTGGATCAAATCTTACTCTCCGGCATCTAGTACATTGGTGATTGACGTAATGAGCAGCCATTTTCCACAGAAGAAAAAAGTGTGAGTGCTTGCCCAAGTGTCCTGAGTCCATACTTTTTTTCTAGATGAGATACTGTCCCTGTTGTGGTGATTTCAAGCTTAATGTTCCTCTAGCTTCTAGCCACGCAAGGCAGATAGTGGCGCTTTCAACGCGCATTACACAAACGCATGTGCAGAGTTGTCCAAATTAAAATCCGAAAGTATTTATTAAACAGTGCAGTTGACTTTCAAATAATGATCAAAGAATAAACATAACCAAACTATGTCAGTAATTCAGGTCAGTAAAGTATGCGATAAAGTACGCGATAAAGCACGCGATAATGCACGCGATAAAGCACGCGATAAAGCACGCGATAAAGCACGCGATAAAGCACGCGATAAAGCACGCGATAAAGCACGCGATAAAGCACGCGATAAAGCACGCGATAAAGCACGCGATAAAGCACGCGATAAAGCACGCGATAACGCACGCGATAACGCACGCGATAAAGTATGCGATAAAGTACGCGATAAAGTACGCGATAAAGTACGCGATAAAGTACGCGATAAAGTACGCGATAAAGTACGCGATAAAGTACGCGTTAGAAAACTTCTTTGCCTTTCCACACTGTCACCTGTCCCCTGGCTTTTATGAATGAACCATTCAAATCCTGGTTTCACGCCACCAGGGCATGTCAAAGGACGGAGTTTTACATCACATGACCCTCTCAGGTAAGTCAAAGTATGCTCAGGCTCAGCAGGTAGATATATAACAGTAATCCTTATGACCATAAATTAAACACTTTCTTCTCCCGAATTATTCACAAAACATACAAATCAAATTTCAATAAATAGAAATCAAACAAACCTAAATATGGCTCCACCAGTCCCAGGTCTTTTTTATTGTAAGATGTTCTTATTTTTGTTCTGAAAGATTAGGTGAGACAATTGACCAAATATAGGCAAGACATTAATGAAGCTTCCGTGGTCAATTGTCTTTATTAGCAAGGAAAAAGACAGGACTCTCGTGCTGACTCCATTTTTTTAAAGCCTTCATTGTTTCCGCCCAAACTGGGCCTTAATTTGAATATAAGTAGGTGGGTTTCCGTTACAAAGGAACATGGCTGGTTTGAAATGAAATACTATTGGGTCTTAACTTATGCATCTGTGGGGACAGAGATTGTCAAGATATGACACCTTTATTTGAACTAAAGGAACAGGATATTTAGACAGGTCAGGAAAAGCTTTTACAGTGTTTTGCTTTTCTTTGACCAACTTTTATGGCTGTCTGAACACAGGAGCAATTGTTAATAGTGCAAACACCAGTGCCATATACTCAGTTCACACATTACTGTGATGAATGGTACGCAACCTCCATGATCAAATTGTGACGGGCACTTTGTTCAGTAAGCCTAAATTCATCCTACATTCTGGCCGGGAAGTATATTTTGAATATGACACTAATGGGATGTATATTTTAAATATATTAATCCAGTCAGAGCACTTTTAACTACGGTAAGATGGTCTGCTGAATTGCACATTCCTAAAGGGTGTTACCTGCACGTAGACAAATTCAAAAAGTAAGTCACGTGAGCAGTACAACCAGGAAGTGTCTCCGTGGTGCTCTAGTTTGTCATCCCTAGGTAAGATGACGGCGCCCTGAGCGAGCAATGGCAGGCACAAGTAAGTGAGTTTTTTCACGTTTTATGCAAGATACATATTTTTTTCCTGAATTTCATTCATAGACTTCAAAATAAATTCTGAGTAGTGTTTTATCTGTTTATTGTTTCTCTATTTTGAAATAAATTACTGTATCAACCTTTTTTCTTGTGTTATGGTATTTCGTCTTTGTCACGTTGCTGTTTCGTGCATGCCAAGTTTATTTTGTGTGCATATAATCTGTACCCTTGATTCAGGCATCATTTAAAAAGGGCTTCACAGTAAAGACATTTTAAATATCAGAAAGTTGTGTCCATTTTTTAAGCAGAAGGGCAGAATAAACACAGCCATCGACCACCAACGCCTACCAGAGGAAACAAGGGCAACATGGTATTGGTTACAAGCCCATGTACCAGACCAGACATCACGGCGGCTGACTACAGACCTAATTTTTCCCATTTGTGTGGGAATGGCTAGAAACCTGATGAACTCTTGACAAATCAGAAGATTACTTCCTCTTATGTGTATATAAAAAACCTTACAATTCTACTACATGTCTGGTAAGACTAGGACCATTGCAGCAATTGACCCAGCGCGCCTTATTTAACTCTTTTGTTTTGGGCAATAAACTATTTGGATTTCAACACATATAATACATTCCTTTTTACTTTACTTTGTTCTTTATTCTTTTTACTTTAATGTTTTTAAAACTTTCTTTGTTCTGTTAGCCTGGCTTCTTTCGGCTACTTCTTTTTTTGGAACCATTCAGCCATGCCTAAGCTGTCACACACATGGGACTAGCTGTTACAATACGCAGCGGAAGGAGCAACACGCCGGGGATTTGGAGCTGGACAAAAGTGCCGGGAGAAGAGGCAACGCTTCTGACCAACCATTCCATCGTGGGATAAGATGGAAGAGCTGTCGGCGCTTACCAGCAACGGAGTCGAGGTTCCCTACTCTGCTACTGTTGTCTTCAGCTCCAGACTGAGGAACTGTGCGGATAAGATTGGAAGAGTGACTCTGCATATTCTCTACCTCCGTCACAGTCTGCAGAAGTTCCCCATCTTGTGGAAGACTTCCTGTGTGTGGTTCCAGTTTTTGTCCAACTTTACGTCTTTTGAGTCTGAATCCGTTTTTGCTACCGCAACCAAAATGGCACCGTTCAAGTGGAAGCCGGTGGCGGTAGCTCCGTCCACTCTTGCTCGTTTTGTGTTTTTGGTGCTTTACTGTCTTAATGATTTGGTGATTCTTAATGATCCCATTTACTTTGATTTGCTTTGTACTTTGTGCTTTGCTTTGTTGTCCTGTCTAACTTATAACTATGCCTTAGTGTTTGATTTATTAACGATTGCATGTTGAGAATGTACAACAAGTTTGGATTGGATGTGTTTATCGGTGTTCGATTGTTGATCCTTTGATCCACATGGCAAGTGTGTGGCATGTTAAAGAGTATCGGTATTCAATTATTGATGTCTTAGCACATAGCTTGGAACACGGGAGATTTGTCTCATTGCAGTAAAGAGTTGGATTGAGGAAACAACAACGTCTCACTGTTGTAATTATTTCTCCCTGTGTTTCAAGATTAAATGCAGGGTGTAACATTTTGGAGGCACCGCTGGGATTGCTGTTCAGATGTCCAGTGTCCATGACCTGCTCACTGAATTCTGAGCCAGCCAAATCCCCCCCAAAAACAGGCAGATGGCAGTGAAAAGAGGTGTTGCTGTTTAAGAAGAACTGGAAGTTGGCGGTTGAGTACTTGTCATCTGAGGCCAATCTGAGATCATCAGAGGGACAGTAAAGACGTGCCAGTTCAGAGTTCACTCCTGTACAGTCAACAGAGCTCCTACATCGTCAACAAAATGGAACAGTTACTCAAAGAGGTGGTAGGAACATTGAACAACCTGACGGAAAATAACCTAGTGGAAATATGTGATTTTCTTAACATATTAAGAAGTGTTAAACGGAAATCGCGTATATCATTAGTGGCTCACATTGTGAAGTACATAGAAAGAGAAGAACTAGAGGAACTACAGGATGAAGGCATGTCTGAATTGTTGAAACTGAAGGATAAAATATCAGATATGAAGCATGAAGTCAAAAGAGATGAAAACGAAAAACAAGGATCAAGATTGGAAGAGACTCCAATAACTTTGTCCCAGCTACCAGATGCTGCGGACCATCAGGGGGGGTGTCTCCCCAGCCCCAGCCAAGCTCATACTGGCGCAAGGACTTCAAAATTGCCGGCCAAATAGGTGAACCAGGCCAGAGGGACAAGCTGACATTCTCCAGCTTTGTTCATCAAATTGAAAATGGACTGAATAGGGGTTACCTAGATGTGGAAATCATTGATGCAGTTATCAGAGCTATCTCCCCCAGTTTGCAGTTACTTAATTACTTGGAAGAAAAACCTAACCTCACTCTTCCCACACTCAAACGCATCCTACGTGCTCATTTTCAGGAGGAGTGCTACCAACCTCTATGCGCAGTTAGCTTCAGAAGTGCAGCATATCAAAGAGACTCCTCAAAGTTTCTTAATGCGAGTCTTAGTTCTTAGGCAGAAGGTACTGTTTGCATCTCGAGAATCAGAATCAGGACTCCAGTACGACCAAAGTTTAGTCCAGCGTATGTGCTTGCACATGATACTCACTGGTCTCCAGAGTGAAAGTGTTAAGAGTAGATATGCAGCCTCTCTTGCTGAACTGTAAGACTTCAGATGAGCTTTTACTAGACCCCGTTAAATGTAGCCTGTGCTAATGAAACGGAAAGGAGAAATAAAAAGTTTAGTGCCCTACAAGTGACACATGTTAGCAAGGTACAGTCAGAAGACCTACGACCTACCAATTGCCCTGGAGAAGAAAAACCAAAAGTGTCCCCTGAGGTACGAGCGGGGTTGACTAAACTTAAGACAAGTGTTGCTTCTCTTAAAGATCTCAGTGCAGAGATAGCTCAGATTAAAGAGACACTACAGCAGGCTATGTTTCAGCCTCAGTCCTACCTCCCACCTTCAGTTAGAAGACCAGTTAGGAAGCCCCAGCCACCTTCTGCAAAACAAAATTACTACAGCAAGCCCCCAGCACCTCACTGTAACACTAGCCGCCCTGCTTATGTCCCAAGGAGGTGTTTTGCATGTCAGCAGGGAGGGCGAGATGTGAAGTGCACACACTGTTATCGGTGTGGGAGTGGAGAACATTTCCAAGCTGGATGTAAAATACAAGGAGGCAGACCACTAAAGAAGAGACTATAGCAGAGCTAACTCAGGAAAGGGAAGGTGTGGTTTGTGTGCTTTGTGGCACATCCAGTCCACTGTCCATCGTCAATCCTCCCAGCATGCAACAGCAGCAGGTGGAAACTCAGCAACACCTGATGGTGGAACTTGCCAATTCAAAGACAAAGATCAGACGACTTAGAGAAGAGTTAGAAAAGAGGAATGAACAACTGCTGCACAACAGACACAAGCAGGAAAACATGGAGGGAGAAATAAAGAGGCTCCAGCAGGAGAATTTGAAGCTGCTCGTAGACGCCCGTGCAGCCCGCGCCTATCGAGATGAACTGAAGGCGCTGAGAGAACGCACAATCAAAGCTGACAAGCTGGAGAGTGAGGTGGAACGCTACAGGGAGCAAATGCACAAGATGGAGTTTCACAAGGCCAAAGTGGAGAAATGGAGATGGGGGATGGAGGAGGCGTACACCATTGCCACCGTGAGTGTACGGAAAGCTGCAGAACGAGGTAAAAAGCACTATGACACCAAAGTGAGGAGCTCCGTGCTACAACCAGGAGAGCGCATCCTGATAAAAAACCTGACACCAGAAGGAAAAATTGACAAAAGTATGGAGAGAAATAAACAGCAGCCAGTATCTCATCTTCAAGAGACAGACCAAGACAGTGGTTACGAAGATGACTTTCACTACGAGCCCCTCCAGGTGCTAAATGAGAGAGATGCCCAAGGGATGGAGTCTGAGCACAGGCCACTGCCAGCGGATCAGAGACTTGAAGTGAAGGGCCCTGCTGCCGGACCAGTACAAGCAGAAGATGACTATCAGCTGGAGGACCTGCCTGGTGAGGGAACAAATCTGGCTGTTGAAGATTCTCGTGATGATCATTTATCAGAGACCTCTTCGCCAACCGCTGTGACTGAACCTGAGGCGTTGACTTACGAACGGCCAAGAAGGGAGAGACATCCACCACGACGAACAAGCTATGATCAGCTTGGTGTCCCCTCCTGTTATAGTACTCAGTCACCACATCAGCTGCTACCGTCTTACCCTGCACCAGGAGTGGTTCCTTGGTTAGTACACCTGCAGCCATATTACATTCAACCACCCTTTATGTATGGACTCTAACAGGCTTGAGCCTACAAGGGTGACATGTATTATGCGAATATAGACTGTTACGGACTGTTATTACAGTTTCCATCCAGTGAACGTGGACCGTACGAGTTGTGGATTATATTTGAACTGTGGCCCTTGCTGTCCGGAGTTTTCATGAGTATCAGCTCACAGAAGAGGATGTGAAGTGACAAGTTCCCTAGACTGTTCAGCATAACAACCAACAAGGGGAAGATATTTGGAATATACTGATGTCGGGACGACATTTGTTTTTGTGGGGGAGAGTGTGACATGCTAGAGTGTTTGATTTATTAACGATTGCATGTTGAGAATGTACAACAAGTTTGGATTGGATGCGTTTATCGGTGTTCGATTGTTGATCCTTTGATCCACATGCCAAGTTTGTGGCATGTTAAAGAGTATCGGCATTCGATTATTGATGTCTTAGCACATAGCTTGGAACACGGGAGATTTGTCTCATTACAGTAAAGAGTTGGATTGAGGAAACAACAACATCTCACTGTTGTAATTATTTCTCCCTGTTTCAAGATTGAATGCAGGGTGTAACACTGCCACAATGAAATTTCCTGAATACGGGATGAATAAAGTTATCCAATCCAATCCAATCTGAATATTCTTCTCGAAATGAGCGACAACGGACAGTGACAAAAACATTTTTGTCCAAGGTAAAACAATCAATGTAGTCCCAGAATTCAAATACCTAGTGCACACTATTAACTCACAACCTGTCTTTAAACAACAGATAAAAAGGACTCTGAATAGAATTAAATTACATTTTTCCAACTTTAGGTTGATTAGATACAATCAAACTCCTGAGTCAGCCAAACTGTATTTTGACACAATGATCATATCACACGATATGCAAATTGACTTTAGAAAACATCATTCTACTGAGACAGTGGTTTGCTTCATCTAAAAAAACATAAAATCCAAACTAGATAAAGGTGGGGTTCTACACGTGCCAAGCTCCTACCAAATTCACTCCTTCGGACAGAAAGGCTCATCGGAGGAAATGGAGACGCCAATAAGCTTCGAGGCCATGCCCACCCATGAAACAGAAACATTTCCAAATGCGTAATTGGTTGAAAAGTACACAACTGTACTAGATGTCACGTTTGCCTTTGGTCTTTAGGCCTATCTGCAACTTTTAAAAAGCTACAAAAGTGAAATTAGCACCTATAATAACTTAAGTGTTAGGTACACAAATTGTGGAAATGTGCGGTAAGATCTCTGGGTCTTTGTCCCATTCAGGCCCTCGCATAGGATGTGGCGATAAAGACCAATACCAGCCTACAATTTTGAACTCATGCCCCACAGCTTGCTGAAGGGCAGCATGGCAAATAATATTTACTAGATGTTTGCCTCATTTCCTCATATTCATCCTGGCTCGCCATCACAAGACCACAGGCAAGGCAGAGTATTAAAAAACAAAATCTCAACCCCATTTTCAACGCTCAGGGGCTGCTGTGACATAATAATATTTGACAAGCATTTAAATCATATATGCAATGTGAGTTTCCAACCCTAAACCAAAATGGCTACATTTTCATGCCAGGGTATGTCGTACATAATTTGTTTAAGGTAGAGAAAAAAAACACTTTCAAAAGGTTCAATAAGATTGGTTGTCTGTTGTCATGTGAACAGTAATGCAATTTGAAGTTTTCGTTGTGAGAAATTTGTAATTGCATAGTGTATGATGACTGGAATTGCTAGTTTCTAAGACTATTTTGTGCCTGCTATTATTTACGATCAAATAGAATAATCAACGGCCAGTGGCAGTCTTTAATGTAATGTGTGCGTAAGGATTCTCAACTTCTTCAGAGTGAGAATGTGTGTATCTGTCTGTGCGTACATAAACCAGAGTCAAAATAAATGTGGAGGGAGGGAGGGAGAGGGAGAGAGGGAGGGGCAGGGAGGGAGAGGGGCAGGGAGGGAGAGGGGCAGGGAGGGAGAAGGAGAGAGGGCGAGGGAGAGAGAGGGAGGGAGTGAGGGAGAGGGAGAAGGAGAGAGAGTGAGGGAGAGTGAGGGCGGGAGAGATAGCTCATCTCATTTTCTGAACCACTTCATTCTCATTAGGGTTGCGGGGGTGCTGGAGCCTATCCCAGCTGACTCCGGGCCAGAGACGGGGGACACCCTGAATCGGTGGCCAGCCACACACTCGCACCCATACCTAGAGACAATTTAGAGTGTCCAATCAGCCTACCGTGCAGGTTTTTGGAATGTGGGAGGAAACCGGAGTACCCGGAGGAAACCCACGCATTCCTGGGGAGAACATGCAAACTCCACACAGGTGGACATGACCTGGATTCGAACCCAGAACCCCAGAGCTGTGAGGCCGATGCGCTAACCACTCGCCCAACCTCGATTTGTCTAACCAGTTAATAATATTTAAAACTCCAAGCAAGACAACTTAATTTCTTGTGTCGCATTCCCTAAGTAGGGCTCCAAGCTTCTCATCGAATGCATTAAAGGCGGTGTAGGTCTGTATGTGCCACTTTAAGTTATTGACAGTGATGATAGCGATATTTTAAGACTGATGCATTCAAGGTTGTGTACATTAACCCATTCTATCTGCTTACATTTAAAGTGTTCCCTAACATAGAACACATGTATTCTTTCATTGCTTTCAAATGATGTATGTAGGTTTCTACCGTATTTTCTCCCAGCCTATAAGTCGTATCCTTAAAATTGCCTTAAAATCGGTGAATTTTACAATTTCTCTCGTATAAGACGACCCCTGATTCACAATTTTCACCTCTATATTCATGGTTTTTATAGGGAGTTCACAAGTGAGTTTTATCACGTTTCATGCAAGATACGTTTTCTTTCTTTCTTGAATTTAATTCATAGACGTCAAAACAAATTTTGTTTGGCATTTTGTTGATCTTTTCTCTTTTTTTAAATAAATGACCGTATCAGCCGCATTGTCTTGCATTATGGCGTTTTGCCCTTGCAGTTTTGTGCATGTCAAATCTAATTTGTGCGCATATAAGCCGTACCCTGGATTCAGCCATAATTTATTTGAACGACAAATACGGTTTATATGCGGTATATTTTAGTTTGGAGTCAGGACGTCTGTGGAATTTACAGTCCTTTGTTGGCTATATAGGTAATACAACTTTTACATAACTAATTCAATTATCTCGGTAGAGGTGCCCAATAGGGAGGAATGGTGGGCTTGTTACTGACTGTTGAGACAGGATGGGAAAGATCACACCTTTGGTCCCAAACTAGTCTGCTTTTATGGGGAAGGCTTGCTACAGACCTGCGTTTTGTTAATACTTGCAAAAAAGAAAGTTGTAGATTGGCAGAGATGGGATAAAAAAGTGAGAAGGGGACTTGAAAATTGAGTTGTTTTTTTCTGTGCCTGGCCAGAGAGGAGGTTTTTTGAATTCCCGGGAAGACCCCAGTCTTGTCTGTTTTAATTTTTACTTTTTCCCCATAAAATTTTAGACTTGTTGAAAAAAAATCCAGGGAAAAAAAATCCACACAAAAAAGTTTCTGCCTATAACTCAGGGATTCACACGCCATTGTTCTCCACTTGTTAATGTTTTCAGCACACATTTTCAAACATATTCAGGTTTTTAGAATGAAATCATCACAATGACTGGACAGCAACTTAACCATAATTGTTATGAACTAACATTATTTCAATGATACAGGAAATAAAACAAAATAACAGGTGAGTCCGACACCTATCCCTGGATCAAGTAGGTGGGTAGTCATTCTGGTCATCCGGTCGGTTCTCTTGTGGGCGGGTCGTCATTGATGTGTTGAGACCTCATTGGTAGAAGCTGGATATATTAAATAGTACTATCAGTAATTGGTTGTCATCGTTTTTGTGTGTTGAGTTCACATGTTCTACCTTGTCTGTGCGGGATTTCTCTTGATACTTTGGCTTGGTATGCTGTTTGAACACTCTGATTTTCCCATTGGTGTGAATGTTTTTTGGCGTATTTGTGTGCCCTGTGAATGGCTGACACCAGGTCAGGGTGTACACTGCAGGGCCAAAGGGTGTATACTCTTGTACATTACTAACCTGAGATAGACTCTAGCAACCATTGTGCTGCTTGCGAGGATATGTGGTACCGAAGATAAATGAATGAATGAATAATAATTAAGAAAAAAATAGTTTTATTCAAAATAGCAAGAACATCCACTCCTTCATAAATTGAGGGAAACTTGTTAAGTTCAAGAATGAGTTTTTAGTTAAGATAAGAACCCAAAGACTCCAATGGAAATAAAAAAGGTGTGGCTGCTAAGGGGCAATTTGTTTTGTTCATCATCAATATGCTCTGCATCAGTAGCATGGCATGAATTATATGAAATACATTCAGACGCAACCATGAAATACTTTAAAAAAAGATTCTAATATCACCTTGAAAAACAACTAATTAATACAAGGTATGAAAAACAAAACAACAACAAGGAGGGAGGTGGGGGCATTACTTATATAAAATATCTATGTTAGAGAACAGAAAATAAAGGACTTACAAACCCTGAAATTACTATAAACAGACAACAAAGATTTATATAAGAATCACATTGATTTTGGCTAATTCTGTAGAAAATCACAGATCTAAGTGTATAATTAAAAACAGGGATATATGGATTCTTCCTTTTATTTGGGGAGCAGATACATTTGAATAACTATTCATCCTATTTTGTAAATGTTTTGCTCATGCAATTATTGTAGTTTGTAGTTTGATTTCAATACCATCATTTGGCTTGGCCTTTTCATATTCACATACAGGAAAAATAATTGACTGGTCATAGAAAGAATCCATTAAAAAACAGCTATTCACACTGTTACGATTTTTTTTAAAGAATCCTAACTATGGATATTCTAAAACATATTAAAACAAATTTTAGACCTAGTTAAGACATTTTAAATTTTGCTGCGCATGTCAAATGTTGGCCCCAAAATAAATAGAACAATTTGTATGAAAGTCAATTGACTAGGCAGGCCGGTTCAGTCCTGTAGCGTGGCTTTTGCTTTGCGGGTCCAGTTTAGGGGTGTCAAACAAATTCCACATAGGGCCAAGGGGCTCCTGGTTTTCGTTGCAACCAGTACAGGCAGACTATACAAATGAATTTTCTGCTGAAACAATGAACTAGGACCTAACTGCAATCAACTGATTATACTTGCAGCAGATCAGATTGATGAAAATGTGTCCTTCTTCTTTGGTTGGAAGGAAAACTTGCACCCACTTGGCTCTTTATGGAAGTACGAGCAAGTATACTGAAACAATGTTTTCAAAGGCCATTAAGGACTCATCTCAAGTAGTCTTGGAATTTTGCAGATTTCCTTTTTGTCATCCTCTCTTACGTCTTCTCTCCTCTCCTCTCTTGACAAATCACAATGCTCCTGTATGAGACTCAGCTGGTTGTTGAGGTCATTTCTCTCCTTCTGCAGTGCTCTGCAGAGTCTCTCCAAAAGCTCCAATTTGCCCTGCAAAGCCCTGAAATGGCCGTCACGTAGGGTTTTCTAGAAAAGAATGACATTTCATCATGGATTCAGCAGAAAAAACAAAAAAATACAGTATTTACCCGCATATAAGCCGCTTTTGTCGGAAGAAAAATGCTGACTGAATCAAGGGTATGGCTTATATGCGCATAAAAACACGTCTTGCAAATAAACTGCAATTTGACGGCGCCGCGACACGATGACGTCACTTCAAAAAAGTGCCCATGCATGCACCGTGATGTCACGACGCAAACGAATGCCGATACGGTCATTTATTTCAAAATAGAGAAAAGACAAACAGATAAAACGCTAAACAAAAAATCTTTTGACGTCTATGAATGAAATTCATTTAAAAAACGTAACTTGCATAAAACGCAAAACGTTCCCGTCACTGCTTGCTCGGGGCACGACCATCTAAGGGAGGTCGAGGCGGAGCCATCTTAGTGATGTCGGGGCGCTGCCATCTAGATTTTTTTTTGCCAGACGCGAGTAGCCTTAATTTTGAAATAAAACAAAATTTTACCTTGATTTTTTTTTGTTTTAATTCTTGTTCGAAAGTTACAACTATTGGAGTACAGTGCTACCTCGAGATACGAGCTTAATTCGTTCCGGGATTGAGCTCGTATGTCGATTTACTCGTAACTTAAATGAACGTTTGCTGTCTGCTCGTAAATCAAAATTTGTCTCGTATCTCAAGATAAATCTTTGCTCAAAATTTTACTCGTATCTCTAATTGCTCGTATGTCGAGGTACCACTGTAATATGAACCATAGAAAGAACGGAGATATTTTGCCATTAGAAGCAATATGGCTGCCACAACACCTTAAACTTCTGGTAAGAAAATTGTAATTTCTGTAATTAGAAAGCATCAGGTTCGCATCAAGATAGATTTATTTCTTTTTTCAAATTTAATAATTTGATATTTTGCATTTACAAAGACAGGCATATTAACTTTTGATATTGAGCCTCTTTCGGCTGCCTGAAGCTCACCATGTTAAGGCTCGACCACCCAAAGGGATATGATGAATTTCCTGTTCTCTGGCAAAACGTAATTTTGGCTTTTTAACGCAAAATGTGGGACTCTTGAGTTGGACTGACTGTAGCAATTGAAAAGATAAAGTCTGAATGTGTTTTGGATTTTTTGGTGCGTTCAATTATTCAACGTCATCTTTCGCCATTTGATATTTTTCATTTTATTCACTCATTTACAGAGCTGCCAACTTCCGTCCACCCCATTTCAAGAGTACCCTTGTTTCCGGAGTATTTCCGGAGTGAATGCGATTCACGCAAAATCGATATAAAATGCAAAAAAAAACGTGGGAAAATTTAAATCAAATTATCAGGTTTTTACAATAATTGAAATAGTATTTTCCAAACTATTGAAAAAGTACAATGAAAAGAAGTATAAAAAGTGAATATGGTATAATTTGTTAATCATTTATTGGCAAATTCAAATTTCCACAACATTAAAATTTTTCAGCTGGTCCCTTACCCGTACTTGCATGTTGTGCAATGTCCAAATGGTGGTCCTTTTGGAGACGGCGTCAACATGGAATATTTTGTCAAATAAGAAGCAATAAAGTTCTGCGAGTGTCTGGACTTCTTAAAGGTTTCGTCCAAACTGCAATCCATTTTGCGCTTATCCCGCCCGAGGAGACATTGATAAGAGCTGTGTACTCCTACTTGAACTTCCTTTAGAACAACCCCGGAAATGAGAGGATTTGTTTAAAACAAAAGACTGGTAGTTTAGTCAGCCTTAAAAATAGTTACTTCCCTTATTAAAAAACGCAAATGGTAAAGCGATCGAGACTACCTATGCAATCGATTACTACGTTGAAGTCGCACAAGACGAATCATTCGTCAGAACATGTAACTCGGATGATTCACAATGCACTCGACTTACCGAATTCTTCTGGCTTAGAGTGCAGTTGAATCAAGATTGCGGAAGCTGGTGTGAATGTTATTTAAATGATAAATTTGGTACTTTTCCGAAACGGTTGCTTCAAAACTAAATATAAGTGAAAATCTTTTGGGATTTCCGGAGTTTATGGAGGTTGCCGCAGAGTTTGCAATGCATTTCCAGAGAAACTCCTGAAATTCCGGAGTAGTTGGCAGCCCTGCATTTATCCAACTCTTTTCGGAGGTCCCAAAGCATTTCTGGCTCAGCCGAGTGACGTAGTCTCCCCAGCAAGTCCTGGGTCAGCTTTTTGACCTCCTCCCAATCGGACGTGGCCAGAGCACCTCAACAGGGAGGCGTCTAGGAGGCACACTAATCAGATGCCCGAGCCAATTCATCTGACTCTTCTAAATGTGGAGAAGCAGCAGTTCTACTTCGAGCCGCCCCGTATGAGCGAGTTTATATTTTAGGGAGAGTCTGGACAGCCTGCAGAGGAAACTCATTTCAGCCTTTTGTATCCAGGATCTTGTTTTTTCGGTCATGACCATATATGCAGGTAGAATGTAGATCAACCGCTAAATAGAAAGCTTCGGCTTATGGGTTATTTCTTCTTCACCACAACAGACCAATGCAGAGTCTGCATCACTGCAGATACCGCACCGATCTGAAATGTTCCAGTGAGAGTTGAAGATAGCGGCCTGGTGAACCCAACAAAACATCATCTGCACAAAGAAGAGATGCAATACCGAGGCCACCGAACCTGATTCCCTAAATGCCTTGGTTGTGTCAATATATTCTGTCCATACAAGTTATGGACAGAATCGGTGTCACAAGTCAGCCATTGGAAACGCAACTGGCAACCGCCACTGGAAACGGATCCAACAAACGGATAGGTCTACGTGGACCAGACTCTGACACTAGTCATACAGGGACCTGGCATTACGTATCAGGGGGTAGAGTACACCCAGGGTATCCCTGGAAGAATTGTTGAAAAATAAGCATCATTTGAGTATTTATCATATATTTGCTGCCAGGAAAATACGCTTATGATTGCAACAAAAAGGTTTCGATTGCGGTAATATAGACATATACAGTGGGGCAAATAAGTATTTAGTCATCAATTGTGCAAGTTATCCTACTTGAAAAGATTAGAGAGGTCTGTAATTGTCAACATGGGTAAACCACAACCATGAGAGACAGAATGTGGACCCCCCACCGAAAATCACATTGTTTATTTGCAAATCAGTGGAAAATAAGTATATGGTCAATACCAAAAGTTCATCTCAATACTTTATGTACCCTTTGTTGGCAATAACGGAGGGCAAACGTTTTCTGTAACTCTTCACAAGCTTTTCGCACACTGTTGCTGGTATTTTGGCCCATCCCTCCATGCAGATCTCCTCTAGAGCAGTGATATTTTGGGTCTGTCGTTGGGCAACTTGGACTTTCAACTTCTTCCACACATTTTCTATGGGGTTGAGATCTGGAGACTGGCTAAGCCACTCCAGGACGTTGAAATGCTTCTTATGAAGCCACTCCTTTGTTGCCCTGGCTGTGTGTTTGGGATCATTGTCATGCTGAAAGACCCAGCCACGTCTGATCTTCAATGTCCTTGACAGATGGAAGGAGATTTTCACTCAAAATCTCTCAATATATGGCCCCATTCATTCTTTCCTTTACACAGATTAGTCGTCCTGGTCCCTTTGCAGAAAAAAACAGCCCCAAAGCATGATGACTCCATCCCCATACATCACAGTGGATGTGGTGTTCTTCGGATGTTCTTTCTTGTCCAAACACGAGAACCTGTGTTTCTCCAAAAAGTTCAATTTTGGTGTCATCTGACCATAACACATTCTCCCAGTCCTCTTCTGGATCATCCAAATGCTCTCTAGCGAACCGCATTCGGGCCTGGATGGCAGGGGGACACGTCTGGGAGTGCAGGATTTGAGTCCCCGGCAGGGCATTGTGTTACTGATAGTAGCCTTTGTTACTATGGTCCCAGCTCTCTGTAGGTCTTGTATGTCTTCCATTTTCTAATAATTCCTCTCACAGTTGATTTCTTTACACCAATCCTTTTACCTTTTGCATATTCAGTCTTCCCAGCCTGATGCAGGTCTACAATTTTGTCTCTGGTGTCCTTCGACAGCTCTTTGGTCTTGGCCATAGTGGAATTTGGAGTGTGAGAGACTGAGGTTGTGGACAGGTGTCTTTTATACCGATAATGCGTTAAGACAGATGCTATTAATACAGGTAACGAGTGGAGACCTCCTCAGACCTCGTAAGAAGTTAGACCTCTTTGACAGCCACAAATCTTGCTTGTTTGTAGGTGACCAAATACTTATTTTCCACTCTAATTTGGAAATAAATTCTTTAAAAATCAAACAATGTAATTTTCTGTTTTTCTCTCTCCACATTCTGTCTCTCATGGTTGAGGTTTACCCATGTTGATAATTACAGGCCTCTAATCTTTTCAAGTAGGAAAACTTGCACAATTGGTGACTAAATACTTATTTGCTCCACTGTATAAACATGTATACATATGTATACATACGATTGGACTTAACATTCAGACATTTCTTTTGTTATAGAGCCTGACAGCTGATGGGAGGAAGGATCTGCAGAAGAGCTTCTTCCTGCAATGCAGCAGTCTATTGCTGAAAGAGTTTCGGAGGGACTCCAAAAACTCATGCAGGGGGTGGGAGGTGCTGTCCATGATGGACATCATCCTGGCCAGCATCCTCCTCTCTCCCACTTCCTCCACAGAGTCCAGAGGACAGTCCAGAACAGAGCTGGCCCTTCTGACCAGCTTATTCAGCCTGTTTGTGTCCATCTCCGTTCTCCCGCATCCCCATCAGGCCAATGCACAGAACAGTGTAGATGCCACCACAGTGTCAAAAAGGTCCTCAGCAGTGTCCTGCACACTCCAAAGGACCGTAGTTTCCTCAGTAGGTAGAGGCGGCTCTGGCCCCTTTTGTACAGGCTTGTTGAGGTGAACACCCAGGTACTTAAAATTCTCCACGGTTTCAATGTCTGTACCCTGGATGTTCACCTGAGTGGTCTGTTGGGGCTTCCTCCAAAAATCGATCACGATTTCCTTTGTCTTACTGGCGTTGATGTAGAGGTGGTTTCGCCTCACCTGTCAACAAACGCTGTGATGACTCCCTTGTACTGAATGGTGTTGAACGCACTGGAGAGGTCCAAAGACATTTTTCTCACTGTGCTTCCCGTGTTCGCCAGGTGTGAAAGAGACCTGTGGATCAGGAAGGTGGTGGCATCTTCCACACCAATGCCTGGACGATAGGCAAACCGCAGCGGGTCCAGCTCTGCATTCACCAGGGGGCTGAGGTGATTCAAGATGATTCTCTCCATTGTCTTGATCAGGCAAGAGGTTAATGCTACCAGCCTGAAGTGGTAGGGCTCCACAGTCTTTGGAACTGGGACCACACAGGATTTTTTTCACAAGGTGGGGACCTTCTGCAGACCCAGGCTAAGGTTGAAAATAGGCAGAGTCACTTTGCCAAGCTGATCCGCACAGTCCCTTAGTAGTCTGGAGCTGAGGCCGTCTGGACTGGTAGCCTTCGTGCCTTGATCTTCTTAAGCTGTCCTATCACCTAGTCGACAGTAATGCAGAGATCAATGGGAGAGGGGGGTGACGTGTGAGCGGTGGAAGAGGGGGAGGAAGAGGAGGAGGAGGGGGGGGGGGGGGGCGCTTCTGGTCTGGGGGCGTCAGGGGAGTGGGGGCATAACTGAATCTATTAAAGAACTGATTAAGTTAATTTGCCCACTCCGTGTCTCCGGACTCCGGGTCCCTCTTGTTGTTGTCTCCATGGTCCAAAAAAGGTCCTCAAGCCCCTCCAGACCTCTTTGGCGTTGCCTCTCTGATGAGCTGCACATTCAGTTAATCTTTTGCCTGTTCCGACCAGGGCTAGGTCGCGGGGCAGACGTCTCTCGCACTGCAGCTGTATGCGCCACCGGACCACCAGAAAGAAATTAAAGATGGCTTTACCATGAAGCAGGCAGCAGCATTCCCACACACGGTGATGATGATGAGCTGCACATTCAGTTAATCTTTGAATAAAAATGGCAAAAAGGCAACCGCTTCCCCCCAAAAAATGTTGTGCCTGTTCCGACCGGGGCCGGGTCGCACGTCTCTCGTCGCCGGAATGCACCGCGGGTGTATGCGCCACCGGACCGCCGGCCGAGAAATTAAACTTATCAAAAGTATGAAAAGGAATCATGGAGTGTTTGATGCTAAAGGGGAATTAATGCGTTTGTTCAAGGTGTTGGTGATTCTCTGTTGCTATGTGTGATGGAGTCTGAAAATCGGGGAATTAAATACGATTTGGAATTCAAATGGGGTTGAGTTAAAATGCTTTTCCCCGCACATTCTTCACATATGTTAACAATAGCAATGATACATAAAAAGGCCAAAGGTCCCAAGATGTAAAACCGGAGGTCAACCTTTTCCAGGAGGTGACCTGTGGCACAACAGGCACGAGGTCTGAGGGAATGGCCAGGCTCAGCAACCAGATGACTTGCTGGTTTGCTTGCAAAGCATATACATTAACGCATTTTCAGCATTATAATTAAAAATTGCAAGATGTTTCCAGTTACTGACCGGGGGAAAAGAGGAACTGAAAGGTCTTCACCCAGACGACTACCTCACTATGGGACGGACAACGAAAGCCAGTGATTTGATTTGTGCATGTAATGTTCGTAGGCACTTCTAAGGCCAGACCTTGGGAGTATTTAAATCCTTGCCTGGTGCTAGAGCTTTCACTGATACTTACTTTATTCTGATTGTTTAACATTTAGCGTTAAAAGTATTGGCCAGAATCCTGTATTTGTTGTTTCAATAGAATTGGCTCAAATTGCAACCTGTGTGAATTTGCTTTATTTCCTAATGAGACCTCTCATTTTGGAGATCAGTTGAACAGGGTAAGGCTAACTGGACACCTAAAGTCACAGTGTCACCCTGGGATGCAATTTGGGCCCCCAGGGATGTCCAAGACGCCATACATTCCAACATGTCTGAAAGACTATTTTTCTCTAGTTTACTTGGCTGTTCTAATTAAAATAACAGCTAACAATGAGCTACCCAGGATGAATCCTCTCTTACAAACAATGACCCCTTTCTTAGTACTGTATTAACTCGCATATAAGCCGCCTGCGCATATAAGCCGCAACCTTAAAATTGCCTTAAAATTGTTGAATTTTACAATTTCTCGGAAACGGGCGGCGTCTGCAGTGATGCAGACTCTGCACCGGTCCGTCGTGGTGAAGAAGGAGCTGAACCAAAAGGTGAAGCTCTCTATTTACCGGTCGGTCTACGTTCCCACCCTCATCTATGGTCACGAGCTGTGGGTCGTGACCGAAAGAACGACATCCCGGATTCAAGCGGCTGAAATGAGTTTCCTCCCCAGGATGTCCGGACTCTCCCTTAGAGATAAGGTGAGAAGCTCGGTCATCCAGGAGGGGCTCGGAGTATAGCCCTTGCTCCTCCGGATCGAGAGGAGCCAGATGAGTTGGCTCGGACACGCTGGGGAGACTATGTCTCCCGGCTGGTCCAGGAACACCTTGGGATACTCCCGGAAGAGCTGGATAAAGTGGCTAGGGAGAGAGAAGTCTGGGCTTCCCTGCTGAAGCTGCTGCCCCCGCGACCCGACTTTGGATAAAGCGGAAGAAAATGAGATGAGATGAAATGAGATGAGAATCAAAGGCATGGGAGCTACACTGGCAGCTAGCATAACATACGCTAGCAAATAGCATAACATACGCTAGTGGCTAGCATAACATACGGTAGCCAAGTGTCATGCTAGCACCTTTTCCGACGAAGCACCCTATGTATTGAGAAAAAACTGAAAATATACCCGCAACTGAGACTGGGACAACCCTGGCGAGCTACAAATGTAATACCATTTTTTCATAAAGATACAGTACAGCTCAGTTTAGTTAAACTAAATAATAGTCTGAAAGTGTAAATGTCATAAAATGTTACAATCATTTATAACCAAAAGAAAGGATTTACTTTGAACAATTACCAATTAGTGAAGACTGGCGACCAGTGCAGGGAAAAGTCTGCCTTGCACCCTATTGTCTGGGATAGGCTCCAGTAACCCCCGCAACCCTTACAGATATGCGGTACGGAAGATGAATGAATGAATTAGCAATTATACCTCCTCTGCCATCTGCAGCAAAGTTTGGTTGTTGCCTTCCCATTTTGTCCTCCACTGTGTTGTTTCTTTCTCCAGCTTCTTAATCTTTTTGGTCATCTGAAAGTAAACAGAGTGTTTCGGGGAGCAGGAAAAGAAAAATTGTGATTTATGGATTGGTGCATGTTTTATGTTAACATTCTCACGCTACTTTTGTCCGAACCCTGCATCGTAGAGAGTTGACATTATGGTGGCCAGAAACGGCTGTCGGATCCAAACCGTGCATCGTACTGAGTTGAATTTGTTTTATGGTGGCCAGAAACGGCTGTGAAATCCTAATAGACAAGTGATTGAATTTCTTTTCCTTCTCTAAGCGTGTAAACTCAAGCTGTGAGCATTTGCAAGTATTATCGAGGAGTACGCCTGACCTGATATTTGTTAGCTTGCTGCTCTCTTGAGCTCTTGAGCTGATGGCGGCGCGCACGGAAACAGCGGCTCTTTGCTCTCCAGTTTGATGTTTTGGTTTCTCAATCTTATCGTTATTTACTAACATCTGCGAGGCAAACTTTTTCTACAGTCGCCAGGATTTAATTACTCTCGGGAGGAGATGCGATATATCCATCACAACAGACTACCAACGGACCTACAATATCCCCGAGGACATCTTGAGACCTCCGGAATCTCCGTCAGCCCACTCAGAGTAGGACGGAGGCGGCGAAGGGAAAGAGCAAAAGCGCGGATGCCGGGCGGGCCTAGCTGCTAAGCTAAGGCAGCAACCACACCAAGCACCGCTTCGAGTATCTTTTTGACCAACGCCAGATCCATCACCCACAAAATGGATGAGTTGGAACTTCAGATTGCTACCAACAGGTTTGTCAGGAACTGCAACATTATTCTCATCACGGAAACGTGGCTACACCCGCAAATCCCCGACGCCGTGGTATCGCTAGCTAGCCGGACGCTTTTTCGAAACGATCGTTCGAAAGAATTATCAGGGAAAAGCAAAGGAGGGGGACTTTGCATGTTCATACACAATGAATGGTGTTGTGACAGTAGGATCATTAACACTCACTGCTCCCCGGATTTAGAGCTATTGGCGGTACGGTGCAGGCCCTTCTATCTACCTAGAGAGCTAACGGTCATCATAGTATTGGCCGTCTATATCCCCCGGATGCTAACGGTAGCATGGCACTTAGCCTCCTGCTAACGGTTGTAAACAAACAGCAGCTTGACCATCCCGATGGAGTCTTATTGTCGCTGGTGACTTCAACAAAGCGTGTTTAAAGACTGTTCTGCCTAAGTTTGTCCAGTACGTGAAGTGTCAGACCAGAGGAGATAAAACTCTGGATCATGTTTATTCTAATATCAAACATGCTTATATAGCTACTTCCCTCCCTCACCTGGCTGGTTAACAAGGCCACAAATAAAGATAATAAAAACTTGGCCCGAGGACGCCCTTTCTCAGCTGGAGGACTGTTTTTCCTGGACCAACTGGGAACTTTTCGAACACCACAATCTCCAGGACTACACGGACACTGTACTTTCCTACATCAAAAAATGTTTGCCCCGCCTCCATCCTGACTTTCACTATCGATGGGCTGTTTGCTTTTGTATTCCCTTCAAAATATTCTGAAAATGATGCACACAAATGTCCTCACAATAGGATAACGCACGACCACTTGCCAACGAGAAGTAATATATACTCCTCGTACTAGCGATCGCTACGCCATTTGCGCTGAGTGATGGGAAAAAAACACTGACAAAAATGCAAAGCTCCGCCCAGTGCTCGTAGATATCTGTTAAACATGAAAGAGATGTGGAGGAAAAGTTGTGCGCTACAATGATAAATAGCCTCTCATGTCTTGGCCACCTGGCTTTCTCGTATGGCGAAATTTGTCTCGTATCTCGAGATAATTATTTGCTCGAAATTTTACTCGTATCTCAAATTGCTCGTATGTTGAGGTAGCACTGTACCTATCTTTTCTGTAAATTTGGTGCCAATACATAAAATTGCTTGGGAGCTATTGAAGATATTAGGTAATAATAACAGTAATAAATTAATAAATGGAAAGTGTTATTATAAAACTAAAAGGTGTTCGTTAAAGGTAATTACCTATGTTCTTTAAATCTGGTGCCAATAAGTCAAATGGCTTGGGAGCCATTGAAAATATTAGATTCTAATAACAATAATAAATGAATAATTAATAATTGGTGTTATTGAAAAACTAAAAGGTGTACGTTAAACAGAAGGTAATTACAGTGGTACCTCGACATACGATCGTAATCCGTTCCGAGACTGAGATCGTATGTCGAGCTTTTCGTAAGTCGAGCGAACGTTTCCCATTGAAATGAATTGAAAACAAATTAATTCGTTCCAATCCTCTGAAAAAACACCAAAAACAGGATATTGGAATGGAAAAAATGTTTTATTTCTTCTAATTCGCCATATATTGACAAAGTGACAAATAACGAGTGGTTTAATAGTAATAAAATGTGTTTAATAGAAGTAAAATTAGACGCATTTCGCAGAGGGTAGAGACCGCGACATACACGGAGGCGGAGGGGGGTATTCAGGGGGAATTTATCCACGGCACTCGTAAACGAACAAACTAATTTAAATTAACTTGGATTAATATATACAGACACACTGAAACATACCTTTAATGTAACTTTACACAAAACTGATTTCTAATTTTATTTTAATCTTTTTTTACCTTCGTTTTCCGGGTTAGCGGTTTGCCACGCTTCCACCCTCACGTTCGCTATCGATGGGCTGTTTGCTGTTGTATTTCCTTCAAAATATTCCGAAAATGATGCACACAAATGTCCTCACAATAGGATAACGCATGAGCACTTGCCAACGAGAAGTAGTCTTGAATGAGCAATCGCGGGAGCTTCTTTTCTTAGAAAGAATAACAGGAAATGCAATAGCTGAGCTTACCCACGTATTGATTGTGGGTAATGAAGTTTTATTCTGAGAAAGGGTGCCATTGCCTATGGGTGTTGTTTGCACGAGTATACTTCATTACCTAGAAAGCCCTCTTTTTGCCTGCGCATGCGCATTGTGCGTTTCCTGGTCGAAACTCATCTGAATAAATCGTTCAGTGCTCGTAGATATCCGTAATGCACGAAAGACATGCGGCAAAAAAAGACGTAAATATTGTTATACACGAAAGATATGCAAAAAAAAAAATGCCATGGCCACCTGGCTTGGTCGCATCCCGAAATGTTGATCGTATCACGGGCAAATTATTCGATCGAAATTTTTGTCGTACCACGAGCTGATCGTAGGCCAAGGTACCACTGTACCTATATGTTCTGTAAATTTAGTGTCAATACGTCCATCGGCTTGGGAGCTATTGAACAAAATAGGTGCTAATAACAATAATAAATTAATCTATAATCCTTATAAAATGTCATTTGTGTGTGTGTGTATGTATGTATGTATGTACATGTTAAGATTCTTTTGCTACGTTTGTCCAAACCGTCCAACGTAGAGAGTTGAAATGTTTTTATGGTGGCGAAAAACGGCTTTCGGATCCTAATAGACAAGTGATTTAATTTCTTCACCTTCTCTAAGTGTGTAAACTCAATCTTTTATTTGTTAAACAGCCATTTTTCAAAGGAGAATTTTTTAATAGCGCAACAATTGTCTTTTGATTCTTCGCTGGTCGCCCATGCTTGTTTTATATTAAGTATAAAAAAAGTTCATAAAAATGTCAAAATTTATGCTGAACTTGCAAGTGGAAGACACTTCCTACTCTTCTGCTTGCTACTAAGAAAAAGGCCGAAGACGGAACTGTAACTCAACTCAGCACCAAGAATAAAAATAATGGCAGGTGGTGGCTGTTTTTTTATGCGAAAACAAAGCTTTCGGAGTGAGGGTGGATTTTTTTTCAGAAATGCGAGCCCCGGGTGATGGTACGGCGGCACGCTTATTCGAGAATAGAGCCCTTTGGACGGCTAAGACAGCTGGACGCCGTGGAGTAGCAATGTGGAATTTCTGAGAAATGTTTCAAAGTGCAAACTCTGGGTGACGTCACAGCAGACGCCATCGCCTTGTCCGAAAATAGAGCCTATTGGGCGGCTAAGATGGCTGGACGCCATTCATAATTTATCTATATCTTGCTTTTGTCATATACTTTAAATTTATTCATAAACACATGAGCAAATGTGATTATTTTATTATCTGACTCTCGGCAGCGCTGTAAATATCTTCAAAATCATTTTGAACATTATTGGTCCATACCCACTGCATGTAGGTAATATTCATAAATGTTCAAAATCATTCCCTAGCACCACATTAAGACTTTTTATCTTCCTTTGTACCTGAAACCATGTCCATTTGTATCCTCTTTATTTCAACAGACATAATACTTTCAGATATATATTGGCTTGTTTCGATACATGGCCTTGAGTTTTGCCTTTAAAGCTCTATCTCTCCAAAGACCAATAAGAAACCATGTTTCTTCCTCGCTCTTAACTGTGGTACATTGTTTTTAAAGGATTATTCAATTGGAGGTCTCTTCTGCACTTTTTTCTGCAGTGTTGTTCAAGTTACTTTTGAAAAGAGTTAGTTATTGTTATTTGTGTGAAAAAGTAATCAAATTATGTTTATAGTTACTCAATTATGAATGACACTACACTTGCCACCAAAGTAGGGTTTCCTCGACCTGGTGTCCCCTGCTTGGTGCTAATGGTTGGCTGGGATAGGCTCCAGCACCCCAGTAATGTTTTTATTTCCACCCTGAAAAGCCTCCACTCTGTGTGATCCGCACTTGCCATTGCAGAGTGCTTATAACTGTTCTGACTACAAAAGAGTCATTCACTTTCAATCTGGATGGGCTGAGTCTGATTTTGACTGCCTTTCTGAACAAACCCTAACTAGCGCTACTAACAAAATATGATCCAGCAAATTGTTTTGTGGATGTATTGTAAGTGCAATGTACTGTTAGTTGTAACAAGCTCAAGAGCATCTGGCCATTTCTCAAACAGTACGCTGTTGTACATGTTGCCCATTGCTGCATGGACAGTATTGCAAGTGTAATTTGCAAGCCATTTGTGCTACCTTTCTATTTAAAGAGGCCACAAACCACAATGCGATAGCAATGTTCACTAGTTATAACTCAACACCAGCTGCTGTTGCAAGTTTTTTTTTCTGCCCAGGGCAGAAGTAAATTATTGTTACGGCTGTCAGCCTGGATACACACTATATAGTAGGGTGTGTTGTTTTGTGTGTAGTTTCTTTCTCTTCTGCAGATACATGGAGCTGTGGCTACACCCCTGTGGCAAAGCCTTGCCCAGGCCAACACAGCTGACTACTTCCCAATCATCCCTCCTCCAATCAAGATCCACTTCCTGTCCTTATTTAAACCCTTTTATTTTTCAGTTCAGCCCTTGGCTTCCTTGGCTCCCTTGACTACCTGTGATTGCAATATGTGAGACTCCAGGACTGTACGTCTGATGTGGTAGCTTGCAGCACGGGGGCCCCACAAGGCACAGTGCTCTCTCCACTCCTCTTCTCCCTCTACACATCGGACTTTAAACATAATACAGCCACCTGCCACCTCCAGAAGTTCTCTGACGACACCGCTATTGTTGGACGAGTGACGGACGGGAACGACCTGGAGTACAGGGGAGTCATCACAGCCTTTGTTGACTGGTGTAGGCAAAACCACCTCTACATCAACACCAGCAAGACAAAGGAAATGGTCACAGATTTTCGGAGGAATCCTCAACAGACCACTCAGGTGAACATCCAGGGTACAGACATTGAAATCGTGGAGAATTTTAAGTACCTGGGTGTTCACCTCAACAACAAACTAGACTGGTCCACAAACACAGATGCCCTGTACAAAAGGGGCCAGAGCCGCCTCTACCTACTGAGGAGTCTACGGTCCTTTGGAGTGTGCAGGACACTGCTGAGGACTTTCTACGACACTGTGGTGGCATCTACAGTGTTTTATGCAGTGCTTTGTTGGGGATGCGGGAGCACGGAGAGGGACAGGAACAGGCTGAATAAGCTGGTCAGGAGGGCCAGCTCTGTTCTGGGCTGTCCTTTGGACTCTGTGGAGGAAGTGGGAGAGCGGAGGATGCTGAGCGGGATGATGTCCATCATGGACAGCACCTCCCACCCCCTGCATGAGTCTGTGGAGTCCCTCCGAAGCTCCTTTAGCAATAGACTGCGGCACCCTCATTGCAGGAAGGAGCGCTTCCACAGATCCTTCCTCCCATCAGCTGTCAGGCTCTTTAACAAAAATATGGCTGTGTGTTAAGACCTACAGTATGCATGCATGTACATTTATGTGTATGTATGTATGTATATATGTGCTAAGCAACACGCTTATTTAATTATATATTTATCCATGTATTTATTTCTTGACCTACTTATTACCTATCTATTTATGTCTAAAATGCCTTTCCTATTCCTGCATCCTCACCCTCTTGCCACTGGAACAACGAAATTTCCCGAATACGGGATGAATAAAGTTATCCAATCCAATCCAATAAGTTTAGACACCCCGGGGTATACATATAGTTTGTTGCATTTATACATGTAGTTTATTCCCCTGTCTAGACTTTTATTACATCAGTTCTGACAGTGGCACCCTTAGGCCTTATTTCCTGTATTTTTGTGGGTGTTCATTCGAACACCTGTCTGGGAGGGTGGTTTTTTTACCGTTTTTATTTGAGGGTGCCACTTTAGTATCTTTTGCTTCCCCTATGTTGTCCCGTAGTCCAGGTTTTGGTGGACTTTGTTGTTAATAAATCATCATTGAAGGCTACTTGCAGTGTGTGTCTGGCTCGTCATTGACTGAATCTTTCTGCTGTGGTAGTTGCGACTCCCTGGTATATCTTACCATTAGGGGGAGTCGTAACAATTATTCACTATGCACTTTTTTTCAATGATGAATTAAACTGCATCCAATACAACAAGTTTTTTTGTCTTGAAGAGTACTGCGATGGAAGTCTAAAAACTAAATAGTACATATTTGTTTAAAAAAACAACGTACAGTATATATCAGGTGTCTCAAACCGATTCCGCCGAGGGCCGCAGTGGGTCCTGGTTTTTGTTCCAACCGATCCAGTGCCGACATTTTAACCAATCAGGTGTCTTCTAAAATAAGTAGCACCTGGCTGCAATCAACTGATTACACTTGCAAAAGGTATCCTCTTGAGTTGGAATGAAAACCTGCACCCACTGCAGCCCTTTGAGGACCGGTTTGAGACCACTGGTATATATTGTATATAGTCTATACAATATGTACTATACACAATTCTTCACATTTCTCTAGCGGCGGCCGCGAGTTTCGCCGAATATTCTACTCTGAAAAAAAGAAAGTGTTCAACCACAGCGTTCAGTCAAGTACGACTCGATTGTTCAATGTGTGGCGGGCCTTAGAGCTAACACAAAATACAGAAAGACATGAGACAAAAACATTAAAAATCAAATGGTCTCCAAAGATTGATATTTACCTTTTCCATCTCTTGTCTGAAAGTGGCAAAGACCTCATTGCTTTTAGCCAGAGTGCTCTGAAACTCTTCAAACTTATCCATGTACATGGAAAGCTAAGACACAAGAGATTAGTTTTGGAGTTGGTTAATCACATTTTTGCCTATAAACATTACCACTATACATTAGAAATGAAACACTGCACTTTAACTGATTCCTATGTTTGTAGCCAAAGGTTAAGATGAGGGAAGATAGATCAGATATAGACGTGATAGGTCAAAGTGGGGGGCCCACAATACCAGCAATATGAGGTGGGAAACCCTGTATTTAGAAAATCATCTGTGCCTGTTGACAAACTTGCATTCTACTACAGTCATACCTCTACTTAAGAATGCCTCAAGGTACGAAAGTTTCAGGTTTCAATTTTTTTATATGCAAATGAGTGACTCGAGATACAAAAAAGATTCAAGTTACGAAATCCCCCAAAAAGTAAATGCATTTCCTTATCTGTTGTTTTATTTTGAATTCCCCTCATTAAGCTATTAAAAACTGTACAAATGCAACGTGGCACATATTTTCACACATACACATAGGGCACACATAAAAGTCTAAAATGTACTACAAAGTTGACGGCTTTTGGCTCTTGCCGCCATCTGGCGGACAAACACGGGTATTACATCGTTAATGCCGCGGAGGGAGATATTTCAGCGGGGGCACATTTTCATAAGCTTTATTTATTTTAAGACATTAATAAATCATTTCTTTAGAATTTTTGTGTTTCGTCACATCTTTCATACAAAATTGGGACAGTTTGACCAATTTTAAAGGTTTTAGGTGGTAGTTGTGTGAGGACCGAGGAACGAATTAGAGAATTTACATATAAAGTGCACCTCTAAGAAAAAGTCTTGTAACCAATTCATTTCGTAAGTAAAGGCACAACTGTATTAGCTACCTCGGACAGCCCGGCGGATGAGTGGTTAACGCGTCGGCCTGGCAGTTCTAGGATCCTGGGTTTGAATCCATGTGGGCACACCTGTGTGGTGTTTGCATGTTGGTTTTCTCCGGGTACTCCGGTTTCCACCCACATTCTAAAGACGTGCAGAGTAGGCTGATAGAACACTCAAAATTGCCCATAGATATGAGTGTGAGCATGAATCCATCCATGAGTCCATCTCCTCGTGCCCTGCGATTGCCTGGCCACGAGTTCATCGTGTCCCCCGCCTCGTGCCCAAAGTTGGGTGGAATAGCCTCAAGCATGAATATTAGCTACCTTATCCTCAATGCTGGAACCAACAATCTCATTTACCTAAATAGGCATGTCACCTGTGAACCAACAACCGACTCCAACTTATGATAGTCATTAAGAAAAAATAAACTGCTGCATCTCTTGCGGATTGGACATTATGAGCCGTCACACAGTTGGTAGTTTGAGTTGTCCTCCACCTGAAAGGTTCAATTGCGGGCTATAACTGCCCACTGTCAAATTATCTAATTTGCATCCAGTGGATTGGCAGTGCCTTGCGTAGCAGGAATCCCATTAGTGTGTGAATGTATAGATCAATGGGTTCTTATGTAAAGCACTGGTAATATTGTACAGAATGTGTGCTATACAAGTAATCGATAGTTACGTATGTAATTACGGTTCTATGAATCCCGAATGAAAGTTACGTATGTAATTACGGTTCTATGAATCCCGAATGAAAGTTACGTATGTAATTACGGTTCTATGAATCCCGAATGAAAGTTATGTAATTACGGTTCTATGAATCCTGAATGAAAGTTACGTATGTAATTACGGTTCTATGAATCCCGAATGAAAGTTACGTATGTAATTACGGTTCTATGAATCCCAAATGACCGCCAGAGGCGGCACTGAATGATCCGTTCATACAAAGTTAATCAGGGAGCCCAGGTTGACCCTCGGAAGGGTATAAATTCCGGTGCAGCCATAGTTTGTCCCTACAGAATTTTCTCACGTGAGCACGAGTAATCTGAGTGACTGAAGGCTCTGCTGTTCATTCGAGATTCAAAGAAGCGTAGTACCCTGTGTAACTTTTGTTCTATTTCATCGCTGCTGATAGGCAGAGGCGGAGCTGTAAGCACTGAATGGACATTACAGCGAAGTCACAAAGGATTCCAGACAGAAACCATGGGAGGTTTAATTTGTAGCTCCAAGACGAGGTCACGAGGATACACGCGACACGTACTCAAGTATCAACTGCCACACGAGAAGAAATTATGAACTCAATCTATGGTGGGACTAGAATTTACACCATTATAGGTCATTCTGTTTCGAGTCCCCAACATTTAAATCGGCTCTACTGAATGGTAAATATCTTACATTTATGACCCTCTCGATTTTACAATCAAAGCTGGCGATTGAAAAGCTAATAATCTATCCTCTGTATTAAAACCGGAATTTTTAGTGTGTACTTTTGACGATGCTGGCAGGTAAACAAATCCCAGCTAAAGCCTTTGCTACCTTTGGTTCTCCTTTCAAATGTGAACTAACTGCCCAGGTGCTAACTTACCAAAGCCGGTATATTTTAATGCAATGTATATTTGAACTAAAACAGCAGTAGAAGTCAAATAAAAAGCATTAAAGTTATTAACTTCCAAAAGAGCTGAGTCTGTTTTCTCAAGCAGGGAAATACGAAGGCCAAATCACTTTTTTTCCCAAGATGGCGCCGTCACGCGGCAGCCGGTGGTAGTAGCTCTGTCCACTCTTATTTGTTTTTCGTGTTTTACAGCCTTTCTATCTTTTTTAATTACATTTTAATTATTCGTAATACATTCCTTTTTACTCTACTTTGTACTTAATAGTTTTTACTTTAATGTTTTTGTAACTTTCTTTGTTCTGTTAGCCTGGCTTCTTTAAGCTAGTTCTTTTTTGATCCATTCAGCCATGCCTCCGTTGTCATACACATGTGATTAGCTGTGAACAATACGCAGCAGAAGGAGCAACACCTCAATGCCGCTGGAAATCCGGAGCTCGACAAAAGTGCCGGGAGAAGAAGGGACGCTTCAGACCAACCATTCCATCTATTATTATGGGGAAAGTGAGATCCCTCCCCGATAAGATGGAAGAGCTGTTGGCGCTTACCAGGCCGGAAACGGAGTTGAGGGGGTTGTACTTTGCTACTGTTGTTTCTTAAGCTCCAGACTACTGAGGGACTGTGCGGATAAGCTTGGAAGAGTGACCCTGCAATTTTCAACCTCGGACACAGTCTGTAGAAGTTCCCCATCTTGTGGAAGACTTCCTGTGCGTAGTTCCAGTTTTATCCTACTCTCTTTTTCTTGTGTCTGTATCCATTATTGCGACTGCAACCAAGACGCGCCGCTCAAGTGGCAGCTGGTAGCGGTAGTTCCGTCCGCTACTGAGGGACTGTGCGGTAACCTCAGTCTCTTTCTGCCGTAGGTCCCCACCTTGTGGACTTTCTGTGTGTGGCTCCAGTTTTTTTTACCTAGGTCTACAATGTCTTGTGTGTCTACTGCAACCAAGAAATTTCCTGAATACGGGATGAAATAAAGTTCCAACCAACCAACTGATGCGTGCACGAGAAGGCATGAAAAAAGAGGGAGATAACACAAACACACGAGAGCCCTGTCAGCGGAATGACCAAGAGCAAGAGGCAGGACACTCCCTTGTCTTCTTGGAGGAGTGCACCTCTGGGGGCCCAGGTCTCCCACCTCCGGGGACCAGAGACATGAGATGATGGATGGCTGTCAAAGCAGAGAAGGATCTTCCTTTGTCTTTAACTTTTATCATGGTGCTTGCAGGGGGTAGACTTCAGAATTCAATCACATCTCTGCCAAGACTAGGATTGCATAGAATTGCTCCAGCACGCTGTTTGTCTGTCAGGTTAATACATTCTGTTGGCTGAGAACAAGTGGGTCTTGCTAGAGTTCTTAAATCGGAATGAACACGCAGGTGTTAACAGGTGATTTTAAATGAAGCGATACAAGAATAATTTGTCACCCGGTCAATGCAGCCTTGAGTAAAATATTGGGAAAAAAACAATATAGATACTTTAGGCAATGCTGGCCGATACAACAATGCTGGCTAAAGCCTTTGGTCTGATTCCCATACTAATTACTAGGGGAGCTAGTCTGCATGCTAATCATCTAACAATGGTATATTTTATTGCAGTTTAGCTGAGAAAAAAAGTAAAGTATTCAGATTAAAATGACAGAATAGATGATTTACTGGCTTCCACACTTCCTTGTAAGTGTCCAATAATTAAGTTATTACCTCGGTCAGATGAAAAAAAATGAAGGCTTATTTCGGCAGTGTTTTCCCAATTTCCTACCCAAATACCAATTAGTGTACACCCTATGTTCGTGACGTCACTACGCAGTAGTACTATTAAAATTTTTGAAACGTGTGTGTGCTTTTTGATTAATTTTATGGAGAAAAGAACTATGGGTTGTGGCTCAGCAAAGTCCCAACTCTCGAACTCAGTAGACTCTCATGTAATATGGGGCCTACAAGGCAGTACTGTCGTTTTTGACCAGTTAACAACATATATTAATCCCTTGAAAATCGGAGATAATGTAGACCAGACATGGCCGTGATAATCGAAAAAACACGAAGTAGGATCACCCCCATTATTACTACATACCATACAATATGTTTTCGCTTATAGAAAAATACAAGTAGACCAGAACAATTATCAAGAAGTGTATTTATTAAATACATATTACAGTTATAGGCATATGAAAAAATTGTAATGTATTAACATCTAAATCTACTCTATAAATAAAAAAAAATACTCAGTGAAAATAGTTCTGGTTGATTAAACAAAACAGATTATTGGGAGCTTTAGTCCAAGTCCTCTTCATCACATTCGAGGAGCATTGGATCATCGATGAAATGTTCAGGAGTCGCCACAGGGGCAGCATGATGAGCTTTTGCGACCGCCATTTCTTTTCAAGTACAAATATTCTTTTGTACAAGCCGTTTCCCAAATTCAATGGCCCCAAACATCTTGTCATCATTTTCCTTGGGCTGTTGTTGCAAATTGCGTGCTATACTGAAGATCTCCTGCAGACGTCTCATCACGATGTGAATCCCTCGTAATGCTGGTTATTTTACTTATTCATTGTGGTTACCACCCGCTTAGTGTCCTTGGAAAAGGATATTTTGTTCCGCTTCCGAATGTTTGCTTCTTTCTTTGTAAAACGCACGGCAGATTCATTTATGCCGCAATGGCATGCTACACGTTTAGCATAGAGCTTTTTCGGTCACTGTTATCATGTGTTGTTCTTTCTTGGGCTCACTAGCGCTAAGGAGGCATTTTGAAGGACAATTCGAAATCCAAAGAAGGCTGCAATAGGCTCGGCGTAGTGTTTCTCCACAGGTAATGTGCACAATTCAAAATGTAATCCGAAGAAACCAGGAAATGGCAAGACGTCGTTCTTCTTTGTTTTTTATATTATTCGGCGCATCATTCTTCTATGGTGTAATATCGCTCCTTCTAGAGCGCTGAGTGCCACCCAATTCGGCGCCAAAGAAGAAGCAACACCCTGATTTCCGCCATTTTTTCATCCCGTCTTCCGCTTGCGAGTTTCAGATTGAATTTTCTACATTTTTATGTACCGTATTTTCACACCTATAGGGCACACTTTAAAGTCTAACATTTTCTCCAAAATGGTCGATGCGCCCAATCGGTCGGTGCGCCTTGTCTGTGCACTAATTTAAATTTTTGTTTGGCCCTGACACCTTGAGTGACTGGTTTTATTTCTTGCCGGCACGCTACTTATTGCGATCAACCCAGCGGACGTACACACTAAAAAATAGCCTCCCCGCACCTTCCAAGCATTACGGTAAATTCATTCAAAACATCCCAGGGGACACTCAATACTCAAAGAAACAGCATATTAGAGCTATACAGAGGAAATGACTGACATGAATGACAACACAATGCGGGTGTGAACGCTTTGAAAATAGACTGAAGCCATGGATCGAACACAATTTAACAGCTTTGCTAACAGATTGCTAACAGATGGCCTACAAGTAGTTCGGCCTGGCAACGTCGCATAAGTTACGTGACAATTTGGAATGAATTGTCGATGGCGATATAACAGTGAGGAGAAACAAAGGTTTGGGAGTGATGCATGTCGCAGGTTACAATGGATTGTGGATGACTGGGCTCAATTGTCGGCCAGCACTGTTATTCGAGCTTTCGCAAAAGCTAGAATCAAGTTCCCGGAATACACAACTCTGACTGACAATGGAGCCTAGCATGTTAAATGCCCAACTCTTTATATCAGAGTGTACTTTCAACCGCAATAAAGCATTATCAAAGTTACTTTTGCTCGTGCTGTCTTTAAAAAAACACGCTAGCGGCAAGCCTAACAAACGCTAGCTTAGTGTCATGCTAGCACCCTTTCAAACGAAGCATCTTATGTATTGAAAAAAAAAGAGAAAATATACCTGCAAATGAGACTGCGCCCTATCACACGGTGATTATATGATGGTGATTTTATAGCTGTGAAAATGTGGTACTTTTCTTTTTGTACTGAAGCCATGAATGTTGAAGAAGCGAAGTGGTGAAGGATCCACAGTAATCTGATTTGCGAAAATTACAGATTCAAAAACCTCTTAAAAAAGATTAATTCCTTTTCTGAACCGCTTCATCCTCATTAGGATCGCTGGGGGTGCTGGAGCCTATCCCAGCTGACTTCGAGCCAGAGTTTTCAATCAGCCTACCGTGCATGTATTTTTTAAATGTGGAAACCGGAGTGCCCAGAGGAAACCCACAAAGCCAGGGAAAACATGCAAACTCTACACAGGTGGACCGACCTGGATTTGAATCCAGGACCCCAGAGCTGTGAGGCCGATGTGCTAACCACTCGCCCCACCGGGCCGGACTGTTAGAAAGATATTCCATGCAAATACATTGAAATGTGTATAATTCAATTTTATGTTCTGATTTATAAAAGGATGGACACTTTCTGTGCATCAAAATCAGGTTATTTGTGCTTCCAATCTGTGGCTTGAGAATTGTAATTAGGCAAGGAACAAAAGTTGAATTACTGTTCTCTATTGTTGGGTTTATTCTGGGATGTTAGAATATGTTCATTAAGCATTTTAATAGGTAATGAAGCTATAAATTAATTTGTGCTTTATGTTGGAACAAAGTAAGCATGAGGACACTTTCCCCCACAGCTGCATTCGAGCCCAGTTAATTGTTTTCAGGACTATTGACTGAACAGAAATACCTTGTTCCAGGCCGAGGATGTTGATCTACAAGGGACTCATAAATTGCTTTGACTTGGACTCTGGCAGATGGCGATAATCGCATTATTGTTTCAAAATATGGCTGCTTTGTTTACCTTATAAAGAAATTATTATGCTTACTTCTGCAAATTCTTACACAGTAGTTTTGGTTTCGATCTAATATGAGATTGTTGTGGCAGTTGTTTTTTTACCTTAAGGGTGTTATTCGGTTAGCTTATGCAATTGTTTTGAATCAGATTACATTAAATGTTTTGAGTATGGCGCGACAAAATGGACAGAGGATACCTTTTTTCAGAATCCTCTTGAACAAAGGCGAGTTGAGACGTGGCCGGATGATTCGCCTAAAGACGTTTCGCCGACGGACGTTTGACAGACGGACAGGTCGCCGAATGGACGTTCCACCGAACGGTCATTCGGCCGAACGGAGTGTTAGAATTATTATGGAATATTCTATATGTGTTGTAAGCATTTTTTTTAATAAGTAGTAAGGCTATAAACAGTCATGGGAACATGGACATTTTTCCTCCATTTTCATCGTCTCCTCAAGGCCAAAGCTCGAGGACACTTCTCCGGCAGGACCCAATGAGACTGTTATGACGAGACTCCAACAGCAGATTTGAAAATACGGCTTTGCTTACATTATAATACTGCTTTGTTTACATTATAATCCTGCTTGGTTTACTTTAGAATGCTTTGTTTACATTATAATACTACTTTGTTGACCTTATAATGCATTCCTCACACTGTTGTTTTTCTAAACCATCGAGAGTGTTATTGTACTGATTACATAACCATGTTTTTCGAATGTCGGGATTAAATACAATGATTCAGTTACTGCAATTCAGAATGCACTGTGGACTGAGACGACGTCACAAGGCATCTCCTTCGAAGTTGTAAGCAGAATTTGTTGAAAGATGTTTTTCCTTTTTTAATTAAATATTACTAATAATGATTTAAAAGGTTTGAATCATTATTCCAACATTTGGTCCTTCGAGTAGCCGGGGTCAACACACCGATAAGGAATCCAGACGCTGCAGTTTAATATCTGGAGTGCACGGCGAGAATCCCTTTTCCAGGCTGGATTATTTCTCAGCAGCGCCTGTTTTCTAATCGGTTGACGACTATCCTCTGGGTAAGCATCTATCGACATTTCTGCCGAGTCCGCGTGTGATGGCTGCATATTGTTGACGGGATCCAAATGCGCGAAGGGCATCACACGCGAAGGCCTTATTTTGAGAAGTAAGGCTCGCGTCCTGGGGATGGCGATTTTAAAACCCTGCGGATACTAGTCACTAGCAGGTAGACACGGTGGGGTCTATAAAAATGTGGTGGTCGACATTGGTTGTGTCTGCGTAGTTGTTAAAGAAAAAAAAGGTACTACGGGGATACACACAAATCCACTCCAAAAATGGGTGGGGCAAACAGTAAAGCGGCTATTGACGACGATCCAAAGATGCGTCTGCCGTGTACAGATTGGATTGTTAAAAATCAAAGCGCTACAAGGGTTAAACACCTAAACTTATGGATAAATAAATATGGATTTGCTGGCCAGCTTAATATGCATAAGATATTGATACTGCAGGATAAAATACGTGCTAAACATGGGGGAAACCTTAGCAAAATGGAGCAGGAGGGATATAATGATACCTATTATTGGGTTATGATGGCAAGGAAACGGAGTGATTGATGGGTTAAATCAGTTGATAACGGTGGGACTGGAAACACAGAGGCTGTGTTATTCCACAGAAAAGAGGAAGATGAGACTGGCCCGGTGGGGAAGAAGTGTGTTGTTGTTGTTGTTAAAAAGGAGGGCCCCCTCCGACAAATATGAACGACCGGCTGACCAGGTGGGAGGGCCCGTGGGGGACATGGGGAGAAAACGCTATCTCCCCAGCCTGGGGCGCCGCCAATGAGTGATGTGTTTATTGAACAATATCCCATGATCGAAGTTGCTAATACTAATGTGGGCAAGGAGCAGGCTCCTACTAAATTTGGATGTTCGAATCCAAAAGCTGATGGTGGCCCGTTGTGTCATGACGGTCGTAATTTGAATTTGAGAGTGCATGAACTGATTGATCGGGTTACGGGGAAGTTTAAAACAAAAGTTAATTATACCGTGATCAGCAGAGATAAGCAGAGGGATGGTGAGCCTTTTGCAGAATATCAAATCAGGATGACGGCTTGTTTTAAGGCCAACAGCGGCATCGCTGAAGACCACGCGGTGGGCAGCCTTTATCAGGAGATAGGCCTACGGGCACGCTTGAACAATATGTAAATCAGGCGGTCCATGCTGAAGAGGTTTTAAAAAGAAGAGTGATAAAACTGGTCCGTTGTGTGAAAAAATAAAAGATAGCGCGGCCTCCTCGACTGGCGGGGACAGAATAGAAATCGAGTTTTCAAAATTGCTATGTGCTGGGATATATGAATTGGGGCATATATCGCGTGATTGCCTGGACAAAAAGGTCTCTAAAAACAAGGCAGGCCTGCTCAAAATGATTTGAATGAGGATTTTGAACATGAGGATGTTGAGCTAATTTTAAACCAGAGATCACATTCTTTGGGAATGAATTCAATTAGATTTTTTTGTGTGATGCTGAAAGTTGTAAAATGGCAATTAAAATGGTTATTTCAAAGTGCTAGGCATACTTGTTAATAGTAACTAAATGTACTGTCAATGTACTGGAATGAAATGGCTTATTGTGGCTTATCCTGGTTTCGTTCCCGTCTGCTAGCGGGAATATTTTGGTTAACAGAAATACAAAACAGCCAATTAAATGTTTAGCGGGGTTGCCAAAACTGCGTTTTGGTCAGACTCTAAACTTGCCGAATAATGCTTTGATTGCGGGGGGAGCGCTCTGTTTTGGTGCGGCTGATTTGATGGTGTTAGACATTATAATACAGTATAGTAGGCGCGCGGACCGCACAAGCGACTAAAATTTTTGGGGGACCCCTTCCGTGGAGAATATTACAATAATTGGCCTTGAGGGCGCTGAAGCAAACTTGAGGGCAGAAATGGGTTTTGCTATGATATAGTTGTGCTTGCAGCATATTGTGATTATGGGGTCTTGGCAAACTATGGTGATATAGTTGGATATCGGGAGAGTAATTAATTTAGTGTAATTAATTTAGTCTTCTCTAAAAAGCGTTATAATTGTGTGCACAGGAGGACAAAAAAAAGAAAAGAGAGCGTTTTGGAATTTGTAAACAAAAGATAAGAATGCTGCTTCTGCAGTGAGCGTGAAGGTCACAGTCAGCGGCTAAGGGCGCGCTTCCGTTTAAATATTTTAGAATGAGAACAAAACATAGTCTGCAAGGGATGCAAGGTTCCGCGATTATCTTCGCATTTATTTTTGGGATTTAATCAGAAATGTCTTTCGAGGTGATAGAAAATCTGTTTGGCAAAGATTGATTTGGTAAAAGCTTTGGAATTGGGAATAATACTATTATTATTATTTTATTTTTTGTTTTGTGAAGTTCAAAGGGCTCTTGATTGAAGAGAGCTAGTTTTGGAGGAGAAAACGATATTATTACTGTTTTTGAATGGTTGGATTGTTCAAAATACTTTAATATAGGAGATTGGCTGGTTAAAGAAAAATGAATGGATTTTTTTTACAATATTATGGCATATTGGTTACAATTTGTGGGTCCTTTATTAAGCATTGAAAATTGTAATTAGGAAATGCCTAGTAAAAGGTGGATTTCTCTAATTTAATTATTGTAGATTTTTCTTGTGGTAACAGGGAGCTATAAGAAATGGCTCTTATCTTAAGTAAACATAGTATGGGGTGATTTACAAATTATGTTTTAGGTACTAAGAGTTATTTGGTTGTTAAAGAGATCAGATATGAATTTAACAATGCAGAAATGGCATGAGAAATTTCGTGGCATTCGTCCAAATTATTAGGTAAATTGAACCTGGCTGGGGTAGATAAGATAATTGATTAAGGATAGGCATGGTTTCCCTAGAAGAAACATGGAGCGTCTTTAAGTGCACAAAAGACATTCCCTGTTTGACCTGAAGGGGGCATATGCTTTGGTATAGGTCATATTGATGACTATTGGGACGTTATTACTGTCTATTGCTTTAGGGGCATACACATTAAGAATTTAGCCAAAACGTACTGCATTGCATTATGGGGTTAATACACCTGAATGTTACGGTGATAACGATTGGCAATAACAAGCTTAGATAAAGGGGAATATCTACAACAAATTCAGGTGGGGCCTTTCATGGTGTGAACCAAGTGATGAAATAATGTCTATGTTTTAAAAATAACATCTCCAAATTATAAAATATCAACCTTGGAGAAATGCTTTAAGTAGATGGGTTGACTAGAATGGGCAAAATTCGATAACATTGAAAGGGGGTGTAACTTAATCCATAAGATGGAGATAAAGTTTTTACAAACGGTTAAAATACTAAAAGGGTGTGTGTGTGTGTTTCAATGTGTCACAACTTTTCCGTTATTGCATTATTGGCGAATAGATAGTTAATCACAGCCACTCGCATGGCAGTCTACATGCTGACTGACTGGGGTAAGGGGCGGTGGCAATTGAACAAATTTCTATTTTTAGATATGTGGCATGTGAATCTAATACATTAATTATCTAGTTTCTTCAGGCATCAATCTTGCGGTTCGAGGATCTACTAATGCGGAGTAGATCCAGACCTTCCGGAGTGTGGAGTATTCCTGGTGTCCTCAAGAATTCGTAGGTTTTCTCTGGGTACTCCAGTTTTACTCCAACAAACCAAAATTGTGGATGATTGGGGGAGCACTCAAAGCAAATTCCTTGATTATGAGTGCGAGCGTGGATGAGTGTCTGTCTTTTGTCTTTTAATTGGCTGGCCACCAAGATATATCAATATTCTAATATCAAGGTGGAATATTTCTGAAATCGCTGATAAGCCTTTCAAGGACGGCGGTGGCAGAGTAGGACAGAAACAAAAAGAAAAGAATTTTGCCTAATGAAATTTTTTGATTTCTGCAATGGGAAATTTTGGGAACCTGGGGGACTAAACAAAAACAAAAGACTTATCTGGGAGGGCTGCCATTTTGAGTCATGGTAAATTTCATGCCTCAAAAAGGGGGCGGTTATATATTCAATCTATATGCAGATATATGGCAAAAACACGGGCGATTCCCCCTTATGTCAAGCTACAAAAGCTACATATCCATTTCAAAGGATACACGTGGATTTTATAGAATATGTGTGGTACATAACAGTCCTAAAACAGATTGGGGAAACCTTGTTGCAGAAACTGGTCTAGATTGGCAAGCTTGGATGACACACGCGTGAAAAAAAAAAAAAAAAAACATCAGGCCTTCGATAAAATTAACCCATACGGTGGGGGCATTACAAATCATAATTCAGACTGACAAATTAACTTGTGGATCCTTGTCTGACGTTTTTCCTAAGTCCATGGGCAGGTGGAACCATGTCTATGGAGACGGTGGGAAGGTCGTCAGAGATGGAAACACCCGGATCCGCCATAGTAAAATTAAAATCTGAGATGACCAGAGAATTCCTTTCTGCAACGGGGAGTTCCCAAACGGGAGGCGGTAAGAAATAATTGGTTATTGTTGATGGAAAATGCAGCTATTATAAATCAAACCTGTATAACATGTATGGGGGGCCGACCTCTCTTAAGAGTAGTACCCGCGCAAATTACCCCTGATTGTGTAAAGGAGATAATGACAAAAGAAGATGTAAGCCCAAAATGTATGAAATGGAATAATGTCTACCCAGTTACAACGGCAGCAAAGGACAAGCCTAACTTTTCAACACATGTCGCGTTTAATCATTTTACCTGCTTAGTCCTCACAGGGCACGGTCCGGCACTGGGAGCGATAAATGTGACGTGGTGTGCCCACGTCCTAAAACAGACTGCACCCCTGATTCCACGTTCTGACCTATGGTGGTGGTGGGGTCAAAACAAATTATACGACTCCTGCCAAAATGACAGCAGGACTTTGTGCCTTGGTCTCACTGCTATTACCAGTGTCTGTTTTTCCATCTACAGTAGAGGAGATACAATTGGCTGCACAGAAATCCGGTATGATGGCGGGCCCCTCGCGACGGCGTCGATCGGCATGGAGAGAGGGTGATCCGACATACATTGATGCGATTGGCATCCACGGGGCGTACCAGATGAGTATAAGTTGGCTAATCAGATCGCAGCAGGTTGGGAGTATATTTTTCTTTTAATTACTCCAAACAAAAATGTTGATTGGATAAATTACCTGCATTACAATGTCCAAAAACTTGGAAATTATACTGAACAGGGATTTGTGGCGATAAAGGAACTGGCAGCCACTAGTCTGATGGCGTTCCAGGATCGTGCAGCGGTTGAAATGCTTCTTGAAGGAGCAGGGGGCGTATGCAATGTTTGAAAATGTTGCACTCAACAACACGCCCCCCACTGGGTCCCACACCAGGACCAAAGATGGCCTGCAGACCCTAAACCGCAAGATGAAAAAGCATCCTGGAGTAGAATAATGTCCGCTGACAGATTTGTGGCCTTACTAATAATGATTTGGCCTAATTTGTGGCATTTTCCGTAGCCCTTTTTGCTACGATTTTGACATTATGTGGGTGTTGTATTATTCCCTGCTTAAGATCTTTGATGAGCCGACTTATAACCGCTGCGATTGCCCCTACAAATTCTAAATTGCATGAATTATATCCCCTACTGATGAAACGTGCTGACACCAACAGTGAATTCCAGGAGCATGGTAATTCCGAGGATGGATTGGGCGAAAATGATCTTATTTTCTGCTTTTCAGACCTGCCGAACGAGTAGAGCCTAAGCGGGTAAAATTAAAACAGCCAACGGAGATATCCCTGTCTCTTTTCGGATTTGTCATAAAATGAATAACAAACATATAGTAAAAGGAGGGAATGTCAGAATTATTATGGAATATTCTATATGTGTTGTAAGCATTTTTTTTAATAAGTAGTAAGGCTATAAACAGTCATGGGAACATGGACATTTTTCCTCAATTTTCATCGTCTCCTCAAGGCCAAAGCTCGAGGACACTTCTCCGGCAGGACCCAATGAGACTGTTATGACGAGACTCCAACAGCAGATTTGAAAATACGGCTTTGCTTACATTATAATACTGCTTTGTTTACATTATAATCCTGCTTGGTTTACTTTAGAATGCTTTGTTTACATTATAATACTACTTTGTTGACCTTATAATGCATTCCTCACACTGTTGTTTTTCTAAACCATCGAGTGTTATTGTACTGATTACATAACCATGTTTTTCGAATGTCGCGATTAAATACAATGATTCAGTTACTGCAATTCAGAATGCACTGTGGACTGAGACGACGTCACAAGGCATCTCCTTCGAAGTTGTAAGCAGAATTTGTTGAAAGATGTTTTTCCTTTTTTAATTAAATATTACTAATAATGATTTAAAAGGTTTGAATCATTATTCCAACACGGAGGTTTCGCTGAAACGGGATTCGCGCGCTCGCCCCGCCCCCGGATCGTGTGTGTACAAGTTTTGCAACCTCGGCCTGCGGGCCATATACGGCCCGTTAGGATTTTTAATCCGGCCCGCCGAGTAGGTAAATCATATCCCTACGGTCATCGGAGGGGTTTCTCCCCGGGAACAGTGCTTCGTGGGCGGATTTTAATGACACATGCTGAGTTTCATTATCGAGCTCCATATATTTCCCGAGTTTGAGCACTTTAAAAATCGGCAGGGTTCCCCCCGAGCCTATCCGAGAATAGTGCACCGTGAGCGGACTGGGTTGGACGACGCCCCGCTGAATTTCTGCAGCTCCAGAAATTTTTCAAAATCCATCTTAAAACAGCGTGGAATTATGAAAAAAAAATAATAGTATATACAATACTAATATTGTATTTTATACTAGTATTTTATTTAAAAGACAAAGGAAATTCACACATCCTTCGTGTATACAGACTAGATGTCCCATGCGCATTGTGAGGCAACGGAGCTCGACGTCGTCGCTTGTCGGCCATTTTAAGAACAGAGCCACTCGCCAAACGGCTCAAAATGCTCTCAAATTCGGTCATATCCAGCCGAAAACAGCGTTTAATGATTAAATACAAATACTAGTATTTGTATTTGCGACATCAAATGTTGGATAGGCACTGGGGAAAACACCGTTGATGTGTGTGGTGCTCATACTTTGAAAAATGTATGGAGCTCGGGATTTCAGCGGGGCATCAGCCAACCCAATCCGCTCATGTGTCACTATCCTTGGTTACGCTCGGGGAAAAACGCCGCCGATGTGTGTGGTGCTCACGCTTAGAAAAAAATTATGGTGCTCAGGATTCCAGCGGGGCATGTGTCACCCCTGTCCGCCCACAGAGCACTGTGCTCGGTGAAAAACCCCTCCAATGTGTGTGGGGCTCAAATTTGAAAAATTTCTGGAGCTGCAGAAATTCAGCGGGGCGTCGTCCAACCCAGTCCGCTCACGGTGCACTATTCTCGGATAGGCTCGGGGGGAACCCCCGCCGATTTTTAAAGTGCTCAAACTCGGGAAATATATGGAGCTCGATAATGAAACTCAGCATGCGTCATTAAAATCCGCCCACGAAGCACTGTTCCGGGGAGAAACCCCTCTGATGACCGTACGGATATGATTTACCTACTCGGCGGGCCGGATTAAAAATCCTAACGGGCCGTATATGGCCCGCGGGCCGAGGTTGCAAAACTTGTACACACACGATCCGGGGGCGGGGCGAGCGCGCGAATCCCGTTTCAGCGAAACCTCCGTTCGGCCGAATGACCGTTCGGTGGAACGTCCATTCGGCGACCTGTCCGTCTGTCAAACGTCCGTCGGCGAAACGTCTTTAGGCGAATCATCCGAGTACCAAGTTAAGTGATTCTCCTTGCAAGTTGTAACCAGTGTATGTTTAAAGATGTCTTCCTGTTTGATTAAATTGTATTAATAATGATTAAATTGTATTAATAATGATTAAATTGTATTAATAATTAATCCATCATCTATTTTACCATGTGGATGACGTAGTCAGCCGAAAGGCAGCCACTCTGAACATAGTGTCTACCTGTGTGAGGGATCATGTGAAATATGAATTGTATTCTTATATTTAATCTTGCACCCTTCTGCACTCTTATGAATTTAGTCACTGGAATAGAATTTTTACTGACACCTACAGGTCAAGGCCTGTCATCACTTTGTATATAACACACCCCTTTTCGTGTTCCCGCCTAAAGTTTGTCTCCGCCTAACTTCTATTAAATACCATCACCGACCGAGCGGACGGCGTATCTGGTTGGGGGACCTCGACGTGGACGCTAGCTCTGTCCGTCCGCTCGCCCCCTTCTTAGGAAGGGTGGGGGCTAGCCAAGGGGGCTAGCCAAGAACAAAGAAAGCGGAGCGGGCAGCGGCCATTTTGAGAGCCATCGAGATGAGGCCTCCCTTCCAGATGACCTCCTTCGGCCGGGAGTCAAAAACTACCACGTGTTTTGCTGCTTCCTCTGTATGAAGATTATTGTCGAGGCAACCCAGCTTTGACAGATCAAATATGATCCTATTTACTGGTCACATAAGGCAGCTGAATCTTTAAAGAAGTGGTGTCTAAAATGTTACTCAAAGGGAACCAATGAGTGCAGGATTTCATTGCATCCAAACAATAACACTCTTTCACCAAACTGGTTTCTTACGAGTGTAATCATTTCATTGGAGTCAGGTACTGCTGGTTTCAGGAATACTGTCATCCTTGACCACTTCGCGGCTTCAGTCTAACACGGAATTTTATATTAAGTACCATATTTTCACACCTATAAAATCCACCGTCTGATAGGGCGCAGTCTCAGTTGCGGGTATATTCTCTGTTTTTGTCAATAAATAGGGCGCCTCGTCGGATAAGGCTAGCATGACATTAGGCTAGCGTATGTTATGGTAGCCGCTAGTGTGCCTATGTTCATTGTGCGCTTAAAATACCTGCAGAAGCTCCTCCTGCTAAACAGACGACACCTCTCAAAACGGACGAAGATTTACCTGACTTGGAATAAAGCTCTCAATAAATTGCGCACTTAATCATCATCATCTTCATCTTCACTTCACCTTAATCTTACTGCACAGGTGTCTTATTGTATTTTTTTGGATTAATACTAAACCATTGTCAAAGTTGAGTAGAGTAGTAGAGTGAAGTATTTATGCATCTATATAATTGTGTAACATTTAATATCTACACTTCTTGATATTGTGTGGACATGAAAACATGTAGTATGTATGTATACATAATAGGGGTGATCCTATGTTGTGGTTTTTGGATTATCATGACCTGCTATACATTATTGGCAAAATTTAAGGGAGTAATGTTCCCTCATTGAGTAAACTGTCTTTGCTGGATCGGTTGGAAAAAAAACACAACACCCCTTGAGGTTTTGTGACCCCCTGCTTTAAAGTCTTGGCAGCTGTGGGACTTCTCAGCCAAGTGAATTAAGTCCTGAACAATAATATATCAGGGAGAGTGGTCAGCTGTGGTTTCCCAAAGGAGGTTCCCATAGAATTTAAAAATTAGTCAATCTAGCACAGGGATGGGAAGACTGGTCCTCGAGGGCCGCTGTGGTTGCAGGTTTTTGTCCCAATTGATCCAGAACAGCCAGTTTAACCAGAGATTTCTGCAGAAAACAAGAAGCACCTGACTGCAATCCACTGATTGCACTTGTAGGACACCAGATTGGTGAAAAGGTGTCGTCTTTGGGAGTTGGGAGTGAAAAGCTGCACCACTGTGGCCCTTTGTGGAATAGTTTGCCCAACCCTGCTCTAGCGCTAACAGTGGAAAGTTACTGTCGAGTACTAGATATAGAGAGAGAAGGACAGAGTTCAGCTTTATAAGTTGGAAAAAGGACATTTTATGTGAGTTGGGAAATTTGGACATCCTATACGCTACACGAGACAGTGACAGAATAATAGTAGAGGAAAGGGAAATTTGGAAGAGAAATAGGTTTCACATATGAATTTTTCAATTTCTTCTGTTTTTGGGTGACGGAAGTTATTTGTCATTTATGCCATTATCTCCTTCAGATATTCAGATGAACTGCAGAGATCTACAGCTGACAAATCTGCCCTTTATGGAAGAGTGGTAAGAAGAAAGCCATTTCTCAAAGATATTCATCAATTATTTGGTTTTCCACAAGTTGGCCAGAAGCCACTTGGGAGACACTCCAAGCATGTGGAAGAAGGTGCTCCAGTCAGATGAAACCAAAGACGAAACTTTTAGCCACAATGTTAAAAGTAATAACAACACAGCTCAATACCCTGAAGACACCATCCCCACTGTCAAACATGGTGGTAGCAGCCTCATTGTTTGGGAACATGGTTAAAATTGATGGAGATAATTGGGGCAAAATACAGTGGTTCCTCGTCATACGACCGCTCATCATACAAAATGCTCGTCTTACGGGGGAAATTTCGATCGAATAATTCGCCCGTGATGCGGTCAAAATTTCGTGATGCGACCAAGCCAGGTGGCCATGGCATTTTTTTTTGCATATCTTTCGTGTATAACAATATTTACGAGCACCGGATGAGTTATTCAGACCAGGAAACGCACAACGCGCATGCGCGGGGAAAAGAGGGCTTTCTGGGTAATGAAGTATACTCGTGCACACAACGCCGACAGGCAATGGCACTCTATCATAGGCGCCGTTCGAGGGGATGCGAACACAGATGCTACAAGCTAAAAGGAGCCGCTAGCCAGCGCCCCCGAAGCTCCCATGAGCAGCGGCGCGATCGCTGATAAAAGACTGCTGCTCGTTGGCAAGTGGTCGTGCGTTATCCGATTGTGAGAACATTTGTGTGCATCATTTTCGGAATATTTTGAAGGGAATAGTACGACAGCAAACAGCCCATCGATAGCGAACGTAAACCACTCGTTATTTATTACTTTGTCAATACAGTGGTACCTCGTCATTCGACCGCTCGTCATACAAAATGCTCGTCTTACGGGGGAAATTTCGATCGAATAATTCGCCCGTTATGCGGTCAAAATTTCGTGATGCGACCAAGCCAGGTCTTTTTTGCATATCTTTCGTGTATAACAATATTAACGAGCACGGAACTAATTAATTCAGACGAGTTTCTCATACGACCAGGAAACGCACAACGCGCATGCAAAAAGAGGGCTTTCTGGGTAATGAAGTATACTCCTGCACACAAAACCCATAGGCAATGGCAACCTTTCTCAGAATAAAACTTCATTACCCACAATCACTACGTGGGAAGCTCAGCTATGTCATTTCCTGTTATTCTTTCTTAGGAAAGCTCCCGCGATCGTTCTTAAAGACTATTTCTCGTTGGCAAGTGGTCGTGCGTTATCCTATTGTGAGGACATTTGTGTCCATCATTTTGGGAATATTTTGAAGGCAATACAACAGCAAACAGTCCATCGATAGCGAACGTGAGGCGTGGCAAACCGCCAACCCGAAAAACGAAGGTAACAAAAGATTACAACAAAATTAGAATTCAGTTTTGTGTAAAGTTACATTAAACGTATGTTTGAGTGTCTGTATATATTAATCCAAGTTAATTTAAATTTGTTTGTTCCGTTTACGAGTGCGTTGTTGTGGAATGATGAAAAAAAAGGAACCCCCCCCCCACGTCTCTGTCTCCCGTCGGCGAAATCTGCCCAATTTTAGTTAGATTAAACACATTTTATTACTATTAAACCAATAGTTATGTGTTACTTTGTTAATAGATGGCGAATTAGAAGAAATAAAACTTTTTTTCCAATCCAATATCCTGTTTGGTGTTTTTTCAGAGGGCTGGAACAAATTAATTTGTTTTCCATTCATTTCAATGGAAAACGTCCGCTCGAGTTACGAGAATCTCGTCATACGAGCTCAGTTCCGGAACGGATTAAGCTCGTATCTCGAGGTACCACTGTATATGGCAAATTATAAGAAATAAAACATTTTTTTCAATCCAATATCCTGTTTTTGGTGTTTTTTTCAGAGAGTTGGAACAAATTAATTTGTTTCCCATTCATTTCAATGGGAAACTTCCGCTCGAGTTACGAGAATCTTGTCATACGAGCTCAGTCCCGGAACGGATTAAGCTTGTATCTCGAGGTACCACTGTACAGGACCATTCTGGAAGAAGACCTGTGGAGTCTGCAAAAGACCTGAAAATGGTACGGAGTTTCATCTTCCAACAGGACAATGATCCAAAACAAAAAGCCAAATCTACAAGGGAATGGTTAAAAAAAACATCCAGGAATTAAAATGGCCAAGTCAAAGTCTAGAATTGAATTCAATCGAGAATCTCTGGGCAGAGCTGAAAATTGCTGTTCACAAATGGTCTCCATCCAACCTTACTGACCTCGAGCTGTTTTGCAAGGAAGAATGGAGAAGAATTTCAGTCTCTTGATGTGCAAAACTGATAGACATACCCCATGAAACTTGCAGCAAAAGGTGGCGCTACAAAGCATTAATGTAATGCATTAATGTATGCCGAATAATATTGTATGACCCACTTTTCAGGTTTTCATTTCTGAAAAAAATTCAATATATCCAATTAATTTCATTCCACTTCATGATTGTGTCCCACTCGTCGATTCTTGACAAAGATTATATAGCGTATTTTCACACCTATAAAACGCACCGTCTGATAGGGCGCAGTCTCAGTTGCGGGTATATTTTCTGTTTTTTGTGAAGACGTAGGGCGCTTCGTCGGAAAAGGCACTAGCATGATAATAGGCTAGCGTATGTATGCTAGCCGCTAGCGCATGTTATGCTAGCCGCTAGCGTATGTTATGCTATCCGCTAGCATATGTTATGCTATCTGCTAGCATATGTTAGGCTAGCCGCTAGTGTGTTTTTTTTTAAAGACAGCACGAGCAAAACTAAGTTTGATAGTGCTTTATTGAGGTAAAAGGTACACAAGTTGTGCCTGTATCTGATATATAAAGAGTTCGGCGTTCAACATGCTATGTTCCACTGTCAGTCAGAGTTGTGTATTCCAGCTTGATTCCAGCTTTGGCGAAAGCTCGAACAACAGTGCTGGCCGACACTTGAGCCCAGTCAACCACAATCCATTGTAACTCGCGACACTCATCACTCCAAAGCCTTTGATTCTTCTCGCTGTTAGATCGGCATCGACAATTCATTCCAAATCGTCACGTAACTCTTGCGATGCTGCCTGCCCGAACTACTATGTTGGCAACCCAGCATTCATCACTCCCGAGCCATTAGCAAAGCTGTTAAATTGTGTTTGATTCATGGCTTCAGTCCATTTTCCAAGCGTTCACACCCGCATTCTGTTGTCATTCACGTCAGGCATTTCCTCTGTATAGCTCTAATATTCTTTGAGTGTTGAGTGTTTTTGAGGGTCAAAAACGCTGCGAGCACACAGAAGTCAAATGCCTTGCCACTCGCCTGGGATGTTTGAATGGATTCACCATAATGCTTGGAATACGCAGGGAGGCTATTTTTAGGGTGAACATCTGCTGGGTTGATCGCAATAAGTAGCGTGCCGGCAAGAAATAAAACCAGTCACACAAGGGGTCAGGGGCAAACAAAAATTGAATTTAGTGCACAAACAAGCCGCACCGACTGATTGGGCGCATCGACCATTTTGGAGAAAATGTTAGACTTTAAAGTGTGCCCTATAGGTGTGAAAATACGGTACATAAAAATGTAGAAAATTCAATCTGAAACTCGCAAGCGGAATACGGGATGAAAAAATGGCGGAAATCAGGGTGACCATTTTTGAGAAAATTTGAGACTTTTAAGTGCACCCTATTGGTGTGAAAATATGGTATTTATATCTTTGTTTGAAGCCTGAAATGTGGCAAAGGGTTGAAAAGTTCAAGGGGGCCGAATACTTTCACATGGCAATGTATTTATACAGAACACTGACTGGAGTAGACCTCATGGCATGCTAAAAGGTCAAAAATGTTTTCTGTAAAACAAAGCACAAGGCGCTGTCTCTAGAGACCTCAAAAACATACAGCATTAATTTATCTATTTGGTAATGACCTGATGCTTGAGCTGATTTTCTTGTTCCTTCATCAGCTCATATTTTCGTCTAGATTCTGTAGCATCTTTCAGCAACTGTAATCACAAAAGTTAGAATGCTCATTGACAAATAACATGGACATTAATACATCTCAATTGGTTATCAATAATAATAAGAATGTAACAATAATAACAACAACTAACAATAACAATAGCAATAACAATGGTACATTTGAATAACTATTCATCATATTTTATAAATCTTGCAATTGAATAATACTTTCCATATCAATATCTCATCTCAAATCTCATCTTCTGCTTTATCCGAAGACAGGTCGCGGGGGCAGCAGCTTCAGCAGGGAAGTCCAGACTTCCCTCTCCCCAGCCACTTCATCCTGCTCTTCCGGAAGGACCCAAAAGCATTCCTGGGCTAGCTGGGAGAATTAGTCTCCCCCAGCGTGTCCGAGGTCGGCTCTGTGGCCTACTCCCGGTGGGATGTGCCTGGAACACCTCCCGAGGGAGAGGTCCAGGGGGCATCCCGATCATATGCCTGAGCCAACTTATCTGGTTCCTCTCGATACAGAGGAGCAGCGGTTCTACTCCAAGCCCCTCACGGATGACCAAACTTCTCACCTTATCTCTAAGGGAGAGTCCAGACATCCTGCGGAGGAAACTCATTTCAGCCACTTGTATCCGTGATCTCGTTCTCTCGGTCACGACCCATAGCTGGTGACCATTGATGAGGGTAGATCGGCTGGTACTTGTCAGCTGCCTCTGGAGCCCCATGGGCCAAAAGGACCCGGTAGGACTCCTTTTCCAGCCTGTCGGGATCCCTTACCGCCTGTGTCCACCAGCGGGTTCTGGGGTTGCCGCCATGACAGGCACGACCACCTTGCGGCCACAGCTCCGGTCTGCCGCCTCAGCAATAGAAGCGCGGAACATGGTCCACTAGGACTCAATGTCCCCCGCCTCTTCCCAGGCATGGGAGAAGCTCTGTCAGAGGTGGGAATTGAAACTCCTTCTGACAGGGGCTCCGCCAGTTTTTCCCAGCAGACCCTCACGAAACGTTTAGGTCTCCCGGGCCGCACCGGTATCTCCTCCCACCATCGGATCCAACTCACCACCTGGTGGTGATCGGTTGACAGCTCCGTTCCTCTCCTTACCCGACTGTCCAAGACATGCAGGTCCGATGACACGACCACAAAGTCAATCAATAGACACCCTGAACCGGTGGCCAGCCGATCATCGGGCATGGGACGACAGACAACTATTCACACTCACACTCATACCCAGGGGCAATTTAGTGTCCAATTAGCCTAACACCCATGTTTTTGGAATGTGGGAGGAAACCGGAGTACCCGGAGAAAACCCACGCAGGCCCGGGGACAACATGCAAACTTCACACAGGTGGTCCAACCTGGATTCGAACCCAGGACCCTAGAGCTGTGAGGTTGACGTGCTAACCAGTCAAGCCGCTGGGCTAGTGTTCATTGCTGTACACTATTTAAATCTTGTCACAAGCGAGTTTAGGAGTCTATAATAAACCTACTGACATGCCAGTGTGCTATGTTGTCTTCAACATTTGGTGTCCCGGACAGGTTCGATCAGAAAACATTTTAAGTCATCCACCGCATCACAAATAAACAGCCGTGAATACCAAGGTATGATTTCTTCTTGTAAATGGAGCTGGTCTGAATCGAGCAAATTGGGAAGTATAAAATGTTTTGCAAAATAAAAAGCACAAATATCAGTGTCTTCCTAAACATGCTGAAAGACAACTGTTAGGGCGGTGACTAAATCGGGCCACTGATTAGAAAACGAAGATGGGTTTTCAAACTAGGGTGTGCAAGCTCTGTGTCCCCTAGTTGCAAAATAGGGCCCTCAATGGTTATAGCTGGGTTTTGTACCCAAGTGGGAGTCAAAGTACCTCTTCATTGATAATTGATGATAAAAACTGAGAGCAAATTGGGGAAACTGATGAAGTGAAATATAACTTGTGATGAAAAGCCAATGAACTTAAAATAATGCATAAAAAACAAAAATAAACAATTGGCACTAATTGAAACCGATAGATGACTCTCCAAAGTGCGGAAGGTTGTGAAAACGCTTTTTTTTTAGGAAGATGGAAAAAAAATGGGAACGGGAAATGCATTTTTTGTTTTAACATGGTTTTTCTAGGCGTACAAAAATGACAACTATTAAAAACGTTAGCCAATTCTCTAAAATTGTGAAGTAGAAATATTAAATTTGAACATTTCTGTTAACAATGATTTGCATGATAGCCTGCGCCACACATTTCTATCAGGTGGGTGAAACAAAAGGCAAGTGGCTGTTGTAAAAATAAAAAAAATAAAAAACGAAGCAGCGGCTCTGTGATGGGCCATGGATCTCGAAGGGAAATAGAGAAAAAATAACTGAGGAGCATTTTCTTAAGGTGTCTTGATTTTGTTTTGGTGGTTAATAGTGGGATGTACATTTGACTAAGAAGGGTGTCAACACGTGTTTAAGTAAGGATGGTCTGTGGATGTGCTTATGTGGGTATTAAAAAGCAGGAAGTAGTCTTTAACAGTTCTCAAAGTAAATATGGACAGATCCCTTCCGTGAAGGCAATACCTCAATTGGTACTCCAGTTTCCTTCCACGTATGGAAATCATGCATGGTAGGCTGGTTGAACACTATATTACCCCTAGGTCAAAAGTTTACATACACTTGTGAAGAACATAATGTCATGGCTCTCTTGAGGTTCCAGTTATTTCTACAACTCTGATTTATCTCTGATAGAGTGATTGGAACAGATACTTCTTTGTCACAAAAAGCATTCATGAAGTTTGGTTATTTTATGACTTTATTATGGGTTAACAGAACAAGTGTTCAAATCTCAAAAATATACTTACAGCAACACGAATTAGCAATTTTGGTGACTTAGAAAGTTGTCAGTGAAATGAGCTTCATAGTATGGCCTCTTAATTTCTTGTGAGTGATTATAAGTGACTACAGCTGGTGACTTCTCTGAGGCCATTTAAATAGGGCTCATTGGATGCAAACGCCCACAAACACTACAATGGGAAAGTCAAAGGAGCTCAGTATGGATCTGAAAAAGCGAATCCTTGACTTGAACAGGTCAGGAAAGTAACTTGGAGCCATTTCAAACCAGCTGCAGGTCCCAAGAGCAACAGTGCAAACAATTGTTTGTAAGTATAAAGTGCATGGCACTGTTTTGTCACTGCCACGATCAGGAAGCAAACGCAAGCTATCACCTGCTGCTGAGAGAAAATTGGTCAGGAGGGTGAAGATTCAACCGAGAATCACCAAAAAGCAGATCTGCCAAGAATTAGAAGCTGCTGGAACACAGGTGTCAGTGTCCACAGTCAAGCGTGTTTTGCATCTCCATGGACTGAGAGGCTGCCGTGCAAGAAGGAACCCCTTGCTCCAATAGCGGCACCTTAAGGCTCGACTGAAGTTTGCTGCTGATCACATGGACAAAGATAAGACCTTCTGGAGGAAAGTTCTGTGGTCAGACAAAACAAAAATCGAGCTGTTTGGCCACAATGCCCGCCCAGCAATATGTTTGGAGGAGAAAAGGTGAGGCCTTTAACCCCAAGTACACCATACCTACCGTCAGGCACGGTGGTGGTAGTATTATGCTGTGGGGCTGTTTTTCTGCCAATGGAACTGGTGCTTTACAGAGAGTAAATGGGATAATGAAGGAGGAGGATTACCTTCAAATTCTTCAAGATAACCTAAAGTCATCAGCCCGAAGATTGGGTCTTGGTCGCAGTTGGGTGTTCCAACAGGACAATGACCCCAAACACACATCAAAAGCGGTAATGAAAATGCTAAATCAGGCCAGAATTAAGGTTTTCGAATGGCCTTCACAAAGTCCTGACTTAAACCCCATTGAGAACTTGTGGACAATGCTGAAGAAACAAGTCCATGTCAGAAAGCCATCAAATTTAACTGAACTGCACCAATTCTGTCAAGAGGAGTGGTCAAAGTTTCAACCAGAAGCTTGTGGGTGGCCACCAAAAGTGCCTAATTGAAGTGAATATGGCCAAGGGACATGTTACCAAATATTAGCGCTGCTGTATGTATATTTTTGACCCAGCAGATTTGATCACTTTTTTCTGTTCACCCATAATAAAGTCATAAAAGAACCAAACTTCATGAATGTTTTTTGTGACAAAGTAGTATCTGTTCCAATCACTCCATCAGAGAAAAATCAGAGTTGTAGAAATAACTGGAAACTCAAGAGAGCATGACATTATGTTCTTCACAAGTGTATGTAAACTTTTGACCACAACTGTATTGTACGTCTCCCGGTGCCCTTTGATTGGCTAGTCACTGAGATAGAATTTAAATTTGATCAAATATCAAGGTGTAAAAGATTTGTGATTTCCTAAACAATAAGAGTGTTACATGCTGAAACTTGGACTAAAGTTTACAATAACCTTTTTTTGTTTTTAAATTGAGATAACTATTTTCATAGAGTACAGTACTTAAAGTACTTACATTATTTTATTTAGAGATTATATTTAGATATTAATACACTAGTCTTTTCATGTGCCTATAACTGTAATATTTAATAAATATATTTCTTGATAATTGTACTTGTGTACAGTCACCTCTACTTACGAATGTCTAGGTACGAATTTTTCATATTACGAAAGCAAATGAGTGCATCGAGATACGAAAAAGATGCAAATTAATGATATGAATTATTTGTTTTAAAATTAGCTTAAAGGTTTTAGCCATATTTGGATTCGATACTAAAGCATAGTGCCTCTCACTATCTGATCATGGGGATTGCGTAACATTCTACACAGCAATGTGTGAAAACAGTATGTAGCTCTGCGTGTCTCTCATCTCATCTCTTTTTCTGAACTGCTTTATCCTCACTAGGATTGCGGGAGATGCTGGAGCCTATCCCAGCTGACTTCGTTGGACACCCTGAATTGGTGGCCAGCCAATCGCAGGGCACAAGGAGACAAAAAAACATTCCCGCTGACACTCATACCTAGGGGCAAATTAGAGTGTCTAACCATTATACCATGCATGTCTTTGGAATGTGGGAGAAAACCCACGCAGGCTCGGGGAGAACATGCAAGCTCCACACAGGTGGACCGACCTGGATTTGAACCCATGTCCCCCAATGTGAGGCTGATGCGCGAACCACTAGCCGGCAGGCTGCCCAGCTCAAGGTATTTGTTGTATAATCACTTGAGCTGTGTTCTAGCAGTTGCAAAACTTTTCCTGACCTTTCTAAATATCCTGTTTTTCTGGTTAAAAGGGAAGTGTCATATCTTGAGAATCTCTATCTCAACAGATGTTCAAGTATAACCCAATATTATTTGATTTCGAACCAGCCATGCTCCATTGTAACTGAAACTCAAAATTAACGCCCACTTTGGGCAGAGGCAATGGAAGCTTTAAAAAAATTGAGTCAGCACGAGGGTCTTGTCGTTTCCCTTTCTGATAAAGAGAACTGGCCATGGGAGCTTCAATAATGTGTTGCCTAGATTGTGTCACTTGGCTCACCAAATCTTTCAGAACAAAGAAAACATCATCCAACATTACAAAATCCCCCCCCCCCCCCCCTAAATTAAATGCATTTCCTGTTTCCGTGATTTTATTTTGAAATTGTGGCGGATGATTGATTCCCACTTTATAAACTTGACATCTAAACCTAGTTATACGTGCTCTGACTGGCCAGACGTGAGTAACCTTTATTTTGAAAAAAAACAAAATTCCACTTTGATTTTTTTTTGTATTTCTTGTTCGAAAGTGACAACTATTGGAGTAATATGAACCATCGAAAGAATTGAGATATTTTGACATTAGAAGCAATATGACTGACACAACATCTTAAACTTCTGGTAAGAAAATTGTAATTTCTGTAATTAGAAAGCATCAGGTTCTCATCAAGATCGACTTATTTCTGTTTTCAAATTAAATAATTTGATATTTTGCCTTTACAAAGACAGGCATAATAACTTCCTTATGAGATTGACCCTAATAATGTGCATTTGATTCATACAATATCATACCTGTCAACCTCTGCCGATAACTGCCCTTATAAATGATTATGATTTCCCCTTACAAACCCCCAAAAAACCTTACAAACACCGTACGAGTCGTACGGTGTTTGTAAGGTTTTTGGGGGTTTGTAAGGGGAAATCATAAATATTTATAAGGGCAGTTATCGGCAGAGGTTGACAGGTATGCAATATCTCAGAAATACCACTTGTACTCCATGTTAAAACCGTGAATATGGAGGTGAAAATTGGGAATCAAGGGGCGGTTTATATGCGAGAAATTGTAAAATTCAAAAATTTCAAGGCAATTTTCAGGGTGCGCATTATACCCGCGGGCGGCTTATATGCGACTAAATACGGTACTTGTTATTCATTTTAAGACATTAATAAATAATTTTGTGATCATTTTCTCCTGTGTGTTTTTCACATCTTTCTTACAAAATTGGGATACTGTGACCAATTTGAAAAGGCTTAATTGGTAGTTGTGTGAGGACCGTGGAACGAATTAGAGAAATTTACATATAAAGTACTGCTCTACTTACGAAAAAAGTTCTTAATTTTGTAAGTGAAGTAGAGGTGAGATCGAGCCGAAAAAATAGAGCCCGACCCGACCCAGCCCGTGGGTATTAGCGTCTGGCCCTAGCCCAACGAATTAGCCCGAAACAAACCCGAAATTCCATATTATACTAGTGACGACTCGGGACTCCCGAGTTGAGAGGAGGAGAGAGAGAGGTGATTTATAATAACAGATTATAGCCTGTCTTTTGTAACAAAATCTAAGTTAAACAGGACTGTATAAGCATTTACATGTTGTATATGATAATATAGATGTTTGACGATTTCATCTGTTTAAATGCCTGCTCAGCGTCGAGGTGCCAGTCTTTTTGCACTCGCATGAGAGCAAAGCGCCACAATTACTACATTCAGCGAAGCCAACGCAAGCAAGTTTCTCTAGCATATTCAACAATTAATTTGAAGCTTTTCCACAACTCACTCTTATCGGTGCATGTTTATCTTTTCAGTTCTCCTGACTTTAGTTTATCCTTAAATTCTTGCTTCTCCATATTGCAGAGGGGAAGATTAAGAGGGTGGCGTTCACGTGAAGTGCGCAGAGCATACTCTGGCTCTGCAGCTCCACCTCCAATTGCAATTGCATTACAGCAACTTATCTGATTATTCCAAAGTATTTGATTTATAACAAGTTTTCCTTAGTTTATACATAGGGAGTACAAATGTGTTACTTTGAAGGGAAAATACTAAGAAAAATCATCACAAGTGGTATTTCTGAGATACTGTATGAATCAAAACCACATTACAGTGGTACCTCGAGATACGAGCTTAATTCGTTCCGGGACTGAGCTTGTATGTCGATACTCTCGCAACTCGAACGAATGCTTCCCATTGAAATGAACTAAAAACAAATTAATTAGTTCCAACATTCTGAAAAAACACCAAAAACAGGATATTGGATTGGAAAAAATGTTTTATTTCTTCAAATTCGCCATCTATTAACAAAGTAACACATAACTAGTGGTTTAATATTACTAAAATGTGTTTAATAGTACTAAAATTATACGGATTTCGAAGGGAGGAAAGAGAGAGACGGACAGAGAGGGGGGGGGGCGCTTTTTGCACGGCAACACGCTCGTTTCATAACATAAACAAATTTAAATGAACATGGATTACGATGCAGACACACTCAAAAAAAAGTTTAATCTAACAATACACTAAACTTAATTCTAATTTTGTATTAAAGTTTGATACCTTTCTTCTCCCGGGTTGGCTCTAGTATTTGCCCCGCCTCCACCCTGACTTTCACTATCGATGGGCTGTTTGCTTTTGTAATCCCTTCAAAATATTCCGAAAATGATGCACACAAATGTCCTCACAATAGGATAACGCACGACCACTTGCCAACGAGAAGTAATATATACTCCTCGTATTAGCGATCGCTCCGCCATTTGCGCTGAGTGACTGGAAAAAAAACACTGAGAAAAATGCAACGCTCTGCCCAGTGCACGTAGATATCTGTTATACACGAAAGAGATGCGGCAAAAAAATACAGTGCACTAAAATCATAAACAGCCTCTTGTGTCTTGGCCACCTGGCTTTCTCGTATCTCGAAATTTGTCTCGTCTCAAGAGATAATTATATGCTCAAAATTTTACTCGTATCTCGAAATGCTCGTATGTCGGGGTGCTCGTATGTCGAGGTACCACTGTATTAGGGTCAATATCATAAGGAAATTAATATGCCTTTGTAAATTCAAAATATCAAATTATTCCAGTTCGTTTTTTAAAGTTATCGAACCAGCCACAGATGTTTTTTTATGCGCATATAAGCCCTACCCTCGATTCAGTCATAATTTTTTTGTCCGACAAAAGCGGCTTATATGAGAGTAAATACGATATGTGAAAGAGGTATAATGGATTTAAATTTGATTTGGTATTATGATTTCAAAATCTAAATAGCCAAAAATCATGTTTGAGCAATGGCAGCAACAAATTATTATTTTAACAAATGAAATTTAAATGAAAATGCAGCGGCAAAGTCCAAATTACCCAGCTGAGTTGGAGAGTGGATATTCCCATTTTGTGCCAAACTGCCACAATGTGCGTACACCCCGCAATCATGGAGCCGGGCTTCAATACTGCATTAAATTTCCTAGGTTAGTTTCTGTGTTTCTTTTGAGGATTAGAACTCAAGACAAAACTGGTAGAAAATTTACTTACAGAGTTTCTTTCGTGCTGCTGATTTTCTTCCACTTCTCTCATCATGTTAGTAATTCTCTGCAATTTAGTGTCCATCAGCTGTTGCTGTAACTCTTTGTGCTTGAACACTTTATCTATATGCTACAAAAGGAACACATTTATAGATGGGCTGGTCAAACTGTTGGAACATCATAAAAATGTTGTTTGATTTCAGAAATTCAATTCAAAACAACATTCTAATCATGCATCTAGAACAGGGGTCTCGAACTCAATTTACCTGGGGGCCGCTAGAGGCCGAGTCTGGGTGAGACTGGGCCGCATCAGGATTTCCACAAGAAAAGCACTGACAAAACATTCCAACGTTATCAAATATCTTTATTTTTTAACAAAAAATAATGAATTAAATAAATTAACTTAAAGATGAATAAAAAATAAATCAATCAGTAATACAAAACCAAATAATACTAATGAGCATACAGTAGATATACACTGGCTGGCTAAGTAGAGAAAATGAATTATTTTTATTCCGTTTCAAATGTCTGTATTAACAGCTCTTTAACCTTTAACTTTCTGAACTTGAATGGAACATTGAACATGAAATATTCTGAACACGGCTTCTCTTGCCTACTCCTTGCTGCTAGAGACCTGGCAGCGCTTCTTCTCACATAGTCACATTTGTCTTGAGGAAGGAAGCAGTGGAGACCCTCAGTAGAGCTTGAAGATGCTCATCAGTAAGTCTGGACCTGTACTTGGACTTATTGAAGTTCAAGGTGGAGAAGAGCTTCTCACACAAGTATGTGCTCCCAAAAAGGCACATGGTCCGCTTGAACCTTCGGGAAAGTTCAGGGAAGCTGGGGGTCAACTCTCTCAAAAATTGCCCAAGCTTGTCTGCTTCTCCACTCACCTCCCTGAACTTGGCTTTGAGTGCAGAGTTGCACTGCAGGTCAATGAGCTCCATTTGAAGCTCAGGAGGGGCATCTTGCACATCAAAGGAGAAGGGGTCCGCAAAAATTTGAAATGTGGCTTTGTGTGTCTTGAAGTCTGCAAATCTGTGATCAAATTCCTCCTGTAGCTTCGAAATGGCCTCAACATACTTCTCACCACTGAATGGTGTGCCTGCATCCACGAGAGCCTTGCATGCTGGGAAATGGCAAAGGTTTGTCTGAGAGAGCTGGGCTTTCCATAACACAAGTTTAGTGCAGAATGCTCTCACGTTGTCATAGGCAGCACTGACAAGTTGCCCCTGGCCTTGTAGCTTCTTGTTCAGTACATTAAGCTCATGTGTGATATCAACAAGAAAAGCCAAGTCCATGAGCCATTTGGGATCACTTAGCACAGGATCAATCAACTCACAAACGGCGTAGCTAGCTTTGACTGCTGCATTACTGTCTTTGGTAGCCTTCTTGAAGAAATCCTGTTGCCTCAGAAGACGTGTTTTAAGACTGGCAACCTGGTTGGCTCTCTCATCTCCCTGGTATTTTTCGTACTCCTCAGCATGTCTCGTAGTACAATTACGTTTCAAATTGTATTCCTTGTGCACCGCAACTTTTTCAGTGTAAATGAGACACGTCGGGGTGCCCCTGTGTTCAACAAAGAAATATTGCACTCCCCACTTTTCTTGAAACTGTCTGTGCTCATCACCGACCTTTCTCTTCACGGCAGGCTTTGAAAGAGACATCTCTGGGGCTCTGTAATATGTTTTTCCACTTGGAATGAGTCTCGGGTTGATCTTTCACATTCAGTCGCGCGGGTTTGTGGCGCATGTGCACTTTCGCTCTCCGTTTCAATCGCGGAGATGGCTACAGACACTGACACAGGCTGGATCACGGATCATTGCGCCTCATTCAGTTCTATGCTGAGAGCAGCGGAGGAGTGTGCGCGCCGAGCGGAGTGATCGGCCTCACGGCTTCTCCTCCGCCCAGCTGATTGGAGGAATGAATGAGTGAGTGAGCGAGGCACTGGACAGCCCGGCCGATGTCCCGCCCTCCAGAGCCGTATACCTCACCGTGATTGGTTCATTCAGCTCCGAACCAAAGTTCCCTCTAATTTTTTGTTGGTCTGAGCAGAAAGACAACCTCCCTGAGCGCACTGAGTACCACTGTGAGCGACATCATCGGTACTCGGATGATTCGCCTAAAGATGTTTCGCCGACGGACGTTTGACAGACGGGCAGGTCGCCGAATGGACGTTCCACCGAACGTTCATTCGGCCGAACGGAGGTTTCGCCGAAACGGGATTCGAACGCTCGCCCCGCCGGATCGTGTGTGTACAAGTTTTTCAACCTCGGCCCGCGGGCCATATACGGCCAGTTAGGATTTTTAATCCGGCCCGCCGCCGGTGTTGTCCAAATTATAGTAAAAATCAATGTTCGTCTACCATCAATGGCAGCCCGGGAATAAGCACTCTTGGGCGGGCATGGCAGTCCGGGAATAAGCACTCTTGGGCAGGCAGATGTAGCAGAACCGAGCCGTAAAATGACAGCAATCGGGTCAAATCCATCCTAAAACAGCATTTAATGATTAACTACAAATACTGGATGATATCGCGATGGAGGCAAAAAAACGTCTATAGACGTCCATTCGCCAAACGGCTCAAAATGCTCTCAAATTCGGTCAAATCCAGCTGAAAACAGCGTTTAATGATTAAATACAAATACCAGTATTTGTGTTTAATGATTAAATACAAATACTGGTATTTGTATTTAATCATTAAACTAACAAATACTAGTACGACCTGTCCGTCTGTCAAACGTCCGTCGGCGAAACGTCTTTAGGTGAATCATCCGGTCACGACATCATCATTGCTCGCTATGGGCACACCAGTATCACACCTGCCACAAGCAGGTGCATGTCAATGTTCCCTCTAATTTTTCATGTAAAACATGCTGTAAAACACGAAAAACATGAGTGGACAGAGCTACTGCCACTGGCTGCCACTTAAACGGCGCCATCATGGGGAAAGGGGTGAAAAAAAAAAAAAAAATTTAAAAAAAAAAAAAAAAAAAAAAAATTCGATTTTTTTTTACTGCGCGCCATATGATTGCTACTGCGCAGAGAAGACGAGAGTAGTGCGCAATTGCGCACGCGCGCAGCTTAGAGGGAACATTGCTCCGAACACAAGTGTCATTCATATCAATTTTGCGGGCCGCACGAACATTAATCTTTCATATTAAGACGGGGGCCGCAAATTATCGTCCCGAGGGCCGCAGTTGGCCCGCGGGCCGCAAGTTTGAGACCCCTGATCTATAACAAACAATCTGATGCAGAAAAAAGGGGTTTATTTATGTTATTGAGATGATTTTAACTGACAACTAATAAAAATCCAGATTCAATGTCTCTAAAATTGAATTAGGCCTCGACCTAATGTATACAACTATATGTGTGTGTATTCATGTGCGCGTGCGTGCGCATGCGTGTGCGCGTGCGTGTGTATGCGTATGCGTATATGAATATGCATATGGTGATTGCAATATGCGTCTCACAGTGGGGGACCTGGGTTCATATCCAGGTCGGTCCAGCTGTGTGGAGTTTGCATGTTCTCCCCGTGCCTGCATGGGTTTTCTCCAGGTACTCTGGTTTCTTCCCAGATTCCAAAGACATGCATGGTAGGCTGATTGGACACTAAATTGCCCCTAGGTATGTGTGAGCGTGAATGGTTGTTTGTCTCCTTGTGCCCTGCGGTTGGCTGGCCACTAATTCAGGGTGTCCCCCGCCTCTGGCCTCAAGTCAGCTGGGATGGGCTCCAGCATACCCCGAGGGCCTAATGAGGACAGCCTCAAGATAAAAAAAAAATTTAGGTTACGAAAGATTTTAATATGTATGTTTACTCTCTGCCTCTGTTGCCTAATATTAGCTTCCTGACACACGAATAGATTTTACATGTTTATTCATTTTAATGGTTTATTAAATAATGTTATGATCATTTTCTATCATTTTCTGTGTATTCACACTTTTCCTACAAAATTGGGACACTTTGATGAATTTTGAAGGGTTTACTTGATAGTTTTGCGGGGACCGTGGAACGACGAGTATTTCTATATAGAGTACTGCTCTACTTATGAAATCTTCAACTTTCAAAAAAAGTTGTGGAAAATTAATTTCGTAGAGGTACGACTGCATAATATTTAAATATCATTTCCTAAATAATTCTTGAATATGTATATGCCTAATACCCTTACAAGTGATATATAGAAATAGGCAACCTTTTTTACAGTCATGTAGAACAGGCAATCTCCTACCTCCTCTCTGAGCTCATACTGCTCAATGAGCATTTTCAGCTTTTCAGCAAGCTCCACATTCTCCTGTCTCAACTTAGTGTTACGAGAGGTGTGTTGTTCCATCTGGACTTCAATATCACTTAAAGTCATCTGGAAGTGAAGCATAGCTTCCTTGCGTTGCTCCTCATACTCCCTCGATCTCTGGGCATTCTCCTCCTACTTAAACAGAGGTGGGGGGTGGGGGGTTGGGGTTTGAAGAGGGGGATTGAGGCTTGGGCTTGATTGCGTCTTTTCACAATAATTGTTTGAATTCATGATTCTGAAATGCTTCAGCAAGAGAACTTTAAAAATAAATATAAAAATTATGTTCAATGTTTTATTGCTAAATTGGAAAATGATGATATGGTTGCTCCTGGATTAGATGCAGTGTCATAGATTTCTGGCTGTCAAAGAGGTCTAACTTCTTCTAACGAGGTCTCTACTCATTACCTGTATTAATAGCATCTGTTTTAATTCATTATCGGTATAAAAGACACCTGTCCACAACCTCAGTCTCTCACACTACAAACTCCACTATGGCCAAGACCAAAGAGCTGTCGAAGGACACCAGAGACAAAATTGTAGACCTCCACCAGGCTGGGAAGACTGAATCTGCAATATGTAAAACACTTAGTGTAAAGAAATCAACTGTAGGAGCAATTATTAGAAAATGGAAGACATACAAGACCACTAATAATCTCCCTCGATCTGGGACTCCATGCAAGATCTCACCCTGTGGCGTCAAAATGATAACAAGAACGGTGAACAAAAATTCCAGAACAGCGTGGGGGGACCCAGTGAATGACCTACAGAGAGCTGGGACCACAGTAACAAAGGCTACTATCAGTAACACAATGCGCCGCCGGGGACTCAAATCCTGCACTGCCAGACCTGTCCCCCTGCTGAAGCCAGTACACATCCAGGCCCGTCTGCGGTTCGCTAGAGAGCATTTGCATTTGGATGATCCAGAAGAGGACTGGGAGAATGTGTTATGGTCAGATGAAACCAAAATAGAACTCTAAGGCCTACCCAAATGCCATGCACATAATTGCAGATTTTATTCAGGCAAATCTCAAAACTGTTTTACCAGAACGTGAAATGTCCAACTTGAGAGGATAAAACTCTGGATCATGTTTACTCTAACATCAGAGGTGCATACAAAGCCATACGACGCTCGCACTTCAGACAGTCAGATCACCTCTCTTTGTTCTTGGGGGTCCAGCATAAACTCCTCTCAGCCGACAAACAAAGCAACAAAGGCGAAATATTGTCACACGGCCTGACGACACCAACCTGAAGACTGCTTTGAACAGACAGAGTGGTAAACTCTCCACAATGAGGACCTGGGCACATTCACTGACACTGTACTGTCTTACATCAAGTACTGCATAGCTTTGGTCACTGTGGAGAGGTGTACTCAAACCGGAAGCCGTGGGTGACCAGCCAGGTCCGATCACACCTTCGGGCCCAAGATCCAGCCTTCAGATACGGCGACATGGCAATCTTAAGCGGAGCTAGAGCCAACCTGAGGATAGGCATCAAGGCAAACTTCAAAGGGAAGGTAGAAATACAACTCGACAACCCCCTAACGATGTGGCAGAGCTTACGGTCCGTTACCAACTACAAAGGCTGAGCTGCCACTGCAGCTGACTCAGATGCGGCACTGGCAGGGGAGCTAAACAACTTTTTTGCCCATTAGAGTCCCAAGCCCAGCACCCATTCACAACAGCCCAACCTCGGGAAAAAGCACAGGAAGGCTACAAGACCGGATGGAATAACAGGCAAAGTACAGAAGGCATGTGCTGACCAACTAGCACTAGTCTTCACAGATATTTTCAACCTGTCCCAGCCTAAATAAAATTGGCCACCATTATCCCAGTCTCCAAGAAGTCACCAGCACCTTTTTTTCCCAAGATGGCGCCGTCACGCGGCAGCCGGTGGCAGTAGCTCTGTCCACTCTTATTTGTATTTCGTGTTTTACAGCTTTTCTATCTTTTTTTATTACATTTTAATATTTCTTAAAATATTCCTTTTTACTTTACTTTGTACTTTATACTTTTTACTTTAATGTTTTTGCAACTTTCTTTGTTCTGTTAGCTTGGCTTCTTTAAGCTAGTTCTTTTTTTGATCCTTTCAGCCATGTCTTCGCTGTCATACACATGTGATTAGCTGTGAACAATACGCAGCAGAAGGAGCAACATCTCAATGCCACTGGAAATCCAGAGCTGGACAAAAGTGCCGGGAGAAAAAGCGACGCTTCAGACCAACCATTCCATCTATTATTATGGAGAAAGTGAGATCCCTCCACAAAAAGATGGAAGAGCTGTCGGCGCTTACCAGGCTGGAAACGGAGTTGGGGGGGCTGTACTCTGCTACTGTTGATTCTTCAGTTCCAGACTACTAAGGCACTGTGCGGATAAGCTTGGAAGAGTAACCCGGCATATTTTTAACCTCGGACAGTGTCTGCAGAAGTTCCCCTTCTTGTGGAAGACTTCCCGTGTGTGGTTCCAGTTTTATCCAACTCTACAACATATTTTTCTTGTGTCTGTATCCGTTATTGCTACTGCAACCAAGATGGCACCGCTCAAGTGTCAGCCGGTAGCGGTAGCTCCGTCCCCTCTTGCTCGTTTTGTGGTTTTGCTGCTTTTCTGTCTTTTTATTGCATTTTGGTGTTTCTTAATTCATTCCTTTTTACTTTACTTTGTACTTGGTACTTTTTACTTTAATGTTTTTTACAACTTTCTTTGTTCCGTTAGCCAGGCTTCTTTCTGCTACTTCTTTTTTGGAACCATTCAGCCATGCCTATGCTGTCATACAGACTAGCTGTGAACAATACACAGCAGAAGGAGCAACACCTCTATGCCACTGGAAATTCGGAGCTGGACAAAAGTGCCGGGAGAAGCGACGCTTCAGACCAACCATTCCATTATGGGATAAGATGGAAGAGCTGTCAGCGCTTACCGTCCGGAAACGGAGTCGAGGGGTTCTACTCTGCTACTGTTGATTCTTCAGCTCCAGACTACTGAGGGACTGTGCAGATAAGCTTGGAAGAGTGACTCTGCATATTTTCAACCTTGGTCACAGTCTGCAAAAGTTCCCCATCTTGTGGAAGACTGTGTGGTTCCAGTTTTATCCAACTCTACAATGTCTTGTTCTTGAATCTGTATCCATTTTTGCTACTCCAACCAAGATGGCACCGCTCAAGTGGCAGCCGGTAGCGGTAGCTCTGTCCTGCTTTTCTGTTTTAATGATTCTTAATGATCCCATATACTTTGCTTTTCATTTTACTTTGTGCTTTTTGCTTTATTGTTCTGCGGCCTTTGCGACTCGGCCCCACCCGTCGCGTGGCTTGGTTTGATTGTGCTAGTCTGCAATGTCTTGTGTCCGTCTTCCTGCTGCGGCCAGGAAGTTTATTATTGTATTTATATCTTGCTACTGTGACAATGAAATTTCCCAAATACGGGATGAATAAAGTAATCCAATCCAATCCAAACAATATCATACCTGTCAACCTCTGCCGATAACTGCCCTTATAAATGATTATTGATTCCCCTTACAAACCCCCAAAAAACCTTACAAACACCGTATGAGTCGTACGGTGTTTGTAAGGTTTTTTGGGGGTTTGTAAGGGGAATCAATAATCATTTATAAGGGCAGTGATCGGCAGAGGTTGACAGGTATGCAATATAGACTACCGCCCTGTAGCTTTCACATCAATCATCACAAAATGCTTTGAAAAATTGATACTGAAACACATCAAAGCCTGTCTTTCCCTCATCCAAGAACCGCATCTGTTTGCATACCGGCCAAATAGATCCACTGAAAATGCAATAACCACCGCCCTCCACACTGCACTGAGCCACCTTGAGAAAAGAGGGAACTATAACAGAATGCTCTTCATCGACTACAGCTCAGCCTTTAACACCATAAGATCGGTCATTCTTATACCCAAGTTGGCCAACCTATGGCTCCCACCTATATTAAGGATTAAGGACTTTCTGGTCAACCGACCCCAGCACGTGAAGCTCAGTCGCTATCTCAGCACTAGCTCGCTGTGCTGAGTCCACTACTCTACTCGCTCTACACACACACAACTGCACACCCACGCACCGAGAACATCTTGCAGACTATACAATGGTGGTGGGGACGATCACAGAGGAGAATGAGATGGTCTATAGACATGAGATCCTTAGACTCAATATACAGGGTGTCTCAAAAAAATGTACTCACTTTTAGAATGACGAGAAAACCTTTATTTATGAACATAGAGTGAAGTGAAATAGCATCGAATACATGAGACAAATGTAATTGAAGAATCATGTTCGCAAATGTTCAAAGTGATGACCATTATTGTCCAGACAATGCTGATAACGCGCAACAACGGATTCGCAAACGTCGCGAAACATGTCATTAGGAATATCACAACATTGTCTTTCAATTTCACAAAAAAAGAGTGAGTACATTTATAATGATCATCAATTTGAACATTTGTCTCATGTATTCGATGCTATTTCACTTCGCTCTATGTTAATAAATAAAGGTTTTCTCGTCATTCTAAAAGTGAGTACATTTTTTGAGACACCCTGTATATATGTGTAAGATAAGATTGTAAGATAAATTGACAAAGTCGCTTGGCAATTGCTTGTTCATGTTGTATCAGTTTTTGTAAGTATAGAAACATCATTGTTATGGAGACTTGACACTGATTAATCAGACTGCCCAAAGTTTGGTCGTTGTCATAGAAACTATACTAAACTCTGTTTTCCTATATAAATACTGACCCACTGGTCATTCAGAGAGAGTTGCAAGGACAACAGACTGTGAGCGGTTCACAACTGTTAGAGCTCTCTCCCCATCCTGCAGTCTGGTAATACACTTATTTTCTTTAAATTGATCTCAATCTTTCTTAACCTGCTCCTGAAGCTGTTTTTACAGACCTATCATACTTTGGTGCCGATACCCGAGACCCAACAAGCCAACAATTGCCAGAGCGGCGACGGAGCACGACGAAGGGCAATATAAAGACTGTCGACAGCATCCTCCATTGAAAGGGTCCACCCGACGGACGTTCCTTCGCCGCTCCGGTGATTCGGTGACCGGTCCCTCCGAACCAGGGCAGGTTCAGAACAAGAAAATCGTGAGTTCACCCTTCGATTTCTCTTTGTGAATAGAGTCAGGGACTCGGGGAGTCAGGGACTCCGCAAAAAATAGAGTCAGGGACTCCGCTAAGAGAATAGAGTCATGGACTCCGCTAAGAATAAGTCAGGGACTTGTAGTCTTGGTGTGTTAATGGAGTCAGGGACTCCGCTAAGAGAATAGAGTCAGGGAATCCACTAAGACAGAGTCAGGGACTTGTGGTTTTGGTGTATTCAGAAATATTGGGTCAATCACAAAGTATTGAGATCAATTTCGGAAAATTTAGAATAGAAATGTTGTTTAATCTAATAAGTAAGTGATTGATATGGGTCGGAAAGCGACAAGGGAGATGGGTTTTTTTGCCAGACTGCAGAATGGAAAGGAAGGGTTACCGGATGTGAAATATATGCAAAGGATATGGAAGGTTTGATGAAGGTAGAAAGGGAATTGCTGAAGAGAAGAGTTTTGTAAGTGAATAGAAAATATTTTTCTAAGCATGAAGAAAATATTGCAAGTGCATAGAAAAGAAAGTGTGGGGAAAGCAGCTGAAGGAGTGACAGAGAGAGAGAATGAGAGATTGTGACAGAGAGAGGGAAAAAGAGTGACAGAGATTGAAAAAAAACAAAGACAGTGCATGATATTGAATTCCAAAGAATCATTGATTTATAGTGATAATGGCACCCAAATTGCACCTGGCTGGTTTAGATAAAATAATTAATTTAGGATAGGCATGATTTCCCTAGGACGGAAGAGGCCTGGATTTTTTTTAGTCCAAGGAAAACATTCCTTGTTTTGCCTTGAGCAGGTGAAATATGCTTTGGCGTAGGTCATATTAATGACTATTAGAATATTAATGATATTACGGATTGCATTAGCATCAAACAATTGATGTAAACCAAATGACGTTGACCCATTTCCTTTGGGAATGATTAATGCTGATAGGACAGCAAATTTGCAGACCACTGATGTCTGATTATGAGTGTGTGCGTGAATGGTTGTCTGTCTTTTTGTGTTTTTGATTGGCTGGCGGGTACCAAAATAAAATCAATCAATCAGATATCAAGGTGGAAAAGGATTTAGAAATTTGGAATCGATTTCTGAAATCGCCAATAAGCCCTTTTTCAGGGATGGCGGCGACAAAACATGGAACATTATTTCCTCAAATGAAATTTTTTGATGAAAATGCAGCAGCAGTACGCCAAATGTCAAACTTGACGAGGAGGAACAAAGAATCTGCTCTGCGAAATGGGGAATTTGGGGGCTCTGGAAAAGAAAAAGAAAAAAAGAAAAATCTTTAAGGAAACGCATTGAATTTGGGTTAGCAGAAGGAGACTGTGCTTCTCAACAGGAAACGGACCAATGGTGGTGCCAGGAGCCTGGGTGCTCAACCTACAGTATAAAGAAGCACTAGCACGACCCAAAGTGGGAACGTCCATACCAAGTGTTGCTGACCAACCAGCAGACATGAAAATAGCCGAGAGGGGGATGTGGATCCACCTTTTGCACTGTAAGAAAGTTCTCTCAGTTGCAACGTTTGAGAATTGGACTGGATTGGATAACTTTATTCATCTCGTATTCGGGAAATTTTGTTGTCACAGTAGCAAGAGGGTGAGGGTGCACAAATAGGAAAGGCATTTTAGACATAAATAGATAGGTAATAAGTAAGTTAATAAATAAATACATGAATAAATATATAAATAAGTGTGTTACTGAAATATGTATGTATGTATGCATGCATGCATATATATATACATATACACACGTGTACATACACATATATCCATACATACACATACAGACGCTCCCCTACTTACGAACGAGTTAGGTTCCAAGCGATTGTTCATAAGTTGAATTTGTTCGTAAGTTGCTCAGTGCTATATTCTGTATTATAATTTATGTTTAAGGCCTATAGGAGTATATTGAAGGATATATAGGTATATTGAAGGTTTATATAAGAGCATTTGTATGTTTAAGGCTTGTATAAGTAACACACATTGGTTTGTACTGAAAAAAACATTTAATAAAATGGAGAGAATACATACAGTATTGTATACATACATTAGAGAGAGAGAGAGAAACTGGCCAAAAGAAGCTATCTAATGATGATTGAAGTTTTCTTTTTTTCATCATAAATGATGCGGTAGCACTGTATGGCATCATTCAATTGATTTGCAAACTTTGTGCAACGTTCAATATTTGGGTCCTGCTGCTCGATCTTTGTTTATAAATGGTACTGACGGTCGAACGATTCAAGTTGTATTCGCGAGCAACGCTCACCATTTTATCACGCGCATCAAGCTTCGTTATTATTGCCACTCATTTCAAATGAAATGGCTTACCTCTTCCTTGCACCTCCCTCAATAGAAGCCTTTCGCTTTTCACCAACCATATTGAATAATGGATGCACGAGATATTTAATGATAAAAATGAAAAAGGTTCTTTGCGCACTGGAGACATGTTCAAGCACTTCCGCATTGCAACGAACGGGGCAGAAGAAGGTGGATGCTGGGTGAGCTGAGCTCTCACAGCGCCAAGCGTCGGTATTAGTGGCGGAAAGAAGCACTATTTTTCGACATAAACGCAATTTGCAGACATATGTACCGTTGTTCGTAAGTCGAATGTTCGCAAGTAGGGGAGCGTCTGTATATATATAAGCACATATATACATACATACATATATACAAGCACATATATACATACATATATATAAGCACATATATACATACATACATATATATAAGCACATATATACATACATACATATATATAAGCACATATATACATACATACACATAGATGTACATGCATGCATACGGTAGGTCTTAACACTCAGCCATTTTTTTGTTAAAGAGCCTGACAGCTGATGGGAGGAAGGATCTGCGGAAGCGCTCCTTCCTGCAATGAGGGTGCTGCAGTCTATTGCTAAAAGAGCTTCGGAGGGACTCCACAGACTCAGGCAGGGGGTGGGAGGTGCTGTTCATGATGGACATCATCCTGGTCAGCATCCTCCGCTCTCCCACTTCCTCCACAGAGTCTTTGTTAAATTGAATATGAGCCAGCTAGCTCCAAATATCATGCGCCTATTCAGTTTCAAGTAGAGCTGGGCGATAAAATGATAACGATAATTATCGTGAAATAATTTTGTCAACGATATTAAAAACTTTTGATAAAAATTTGATAATTTGAAACTCTAATTACACCATCCGACAGAGAACGGGGGCGCTGTTGCGAGATGAACGCTAAGTCCAGACCAACGCTCAGGAGAAGAGGATGACGGGGAAATGTGTTTTAGCATTTTAGCAATAGAGACTAACACGGAGCATGAATGCATAAGCACAATGACACGGCCAAAATAAGCGATCACGAGAAGAGAGGACAACACCGACCCGACTCACTAAAAGATCCAAGTGAATTATCCCTGGTATTTTTTCATTCTTTTTTTAAATGCCTCGTACCTGTGCAAAGAGCAGCCTTATTGAAAATTTCCTCAACCTTCTTTCCTCATTTGAGGACAGCCTGAAATATTTTTCTAACTTGATATCAAGGTGTTTTCCCATTTTATGTAAATGTTCTGAAAATATTGCAAAACTCTAAAACTTCCCTTGGGTTAATTGCGTTTATATAGGTTAAGTTTATCCAAATGTATCACGGACAAGCTCTCATGGTCTACAAACACCACGGCAGTGGTGAAGAAGGCTCAGACACGACTCCATTTCCTCAGGGTACTTAGGAAGAACAACTTGGCCACCAATCTTCTGAGAACCTTCTATAGAACCACTGTAGAGAGCATCCTGGCGTACGGCATCACAGTGTGGTACGCTGGAAGCACGGCGGCAGACAAAAAGGCCATGCAGAAAGTGATTAACACTGCCCAGAGGATTGTCGGCTGCTCTCTGCCCTCACTTCAAGACATTGCCAGCCCTCGTTACCTCAGCAGAGCCAAGAACATCATAGGGGACCCTTACCACCCTGGTCACAATCTGTTCCAGCTGCTGCCCTCTGGCAGACGCTATAGGTCCCACAAAGCACGGACAAATAGGCTTAAAGACAGTTTTTTCCCCACATCCATCAGGAATCTAAACTCGCGCTAACATAACACACATTCCCCTCTGCGGTATATGAACAGATGTTTGGTTGGTGATCTGCCTCCTACTAGCTGACTGAGGAAAGGTAAGTGGAAGACAGTGAGAGGTAAGCGCGAGGTAAGCGACCTGTATCCTCAACAGCGGAATGACAAATTACAAGTCCGTAACTTACACTTATTAGGTCTTTTGCCGATTAAACGTAGCTTATGGAGAAGCACCATCAATTTCGTCACACGCAGTTTCTGCGTGTGATGACAAGTAGGCTTTTGTGTTGTGATAATGACAACAGGGCCTATGTCCGATTATTATTATTATTATTATTATTTTTTTTGTAAATGGCCATATGTGAGCTAAATTTACTCTGTTTCTTTTTGTGAGGCTGAAAATAGTCCGCTTGCCAAGGGTGATGATGTCTTCAGTTGATTATTTTATTGATTTCATATTGCACAGCAACTTTTGGTTTGAAGACAAATTTATAAAAATAAAGACGCCTGTCAAAATTTCTGCAGGTTTTATTTTTGACATTTCATAGTGTAAGAAGGGAGTTTTTTATTGCGCAACAGAACAACAAAAATACTTTTTAAAATCATCATAATTCATATTCTCTTATAAAGAAAGGCAACATGTACTTTCATATTTGTATGAGGAAAGTAATTTATTTACTTATTCACACAAGTTTGAAGTTTCAAATTTGAAACAAAAAAAGATGTGATAGTTATCGCGATAATTATCGATAGATTGATATTTTTTTTATTGTGATAAGAATTTTTGTGTGGGGGCGGCCCGGCGACTGAGTGTTTAGCGCGCCGGCCTCGCGCGTCGGCTTCACAGTGGGGAACCTGAGGAACCAGGTCGGTTGACCAGTGTGGAGTTTGCATGTTCTCCCCGGACCTCTGTGGGTTTTCTCCGGGTACTCCAGTTTCCTCCCACATTCCAAAGAAATGCATGGTAGGCTGATTGGACACTCTAAATTGACCCTAGGTATGAATGTGAGAGTGAATGGTTGTCTCTTTGTGGCCTGCAATTGGCTGGCCACTAATTCAAGGCGTCCCCCGCCTCTGGCCCGAAGTCAGCTGGGATAGGCTCCAGCACCCCCTGTGACGCTAGTGAGGATAAAGCGGTTCAGAAAGAGAGAACAATGTTTGTCATATCGCCCAGCTCTAGTTTCAAGACACCATTACGAAGTGGATGTGAGCTTGTTTTAGGGTGTGTCAGTGTCTTCCCATCACCATTAAATCTTCTGTCCAATTTAATACCTACAATTACTTTACAATCAATTTCATAAAATATAAGACCTTAAATACTTGGATTTTAATTCAATACTTTTTAAGCGTTTTTAAAGGACCCACAAATCCTGGAATTGCCATATCTCCCTATAACCAATAAAATTTCCACTTTTGAAAGCAGACGGTGGGTACTCGGACGTTTCGTCGAAAGACATTTGGTCCCCGGACGTTTGGTCGACCGGACGTTTGGTCGACCGGACGTTTGTTCGACCGGACGTTTGGTAGAACGGACGTATGGTCGCCGGGTTCACGAGTCCCGAGGTTTGAGTCACGAGAATTTCATGTTTAACCCTAACCCTATTCACTCAATGTTAAATAATAGTCATTAAATGCCTATTCACCCAATGTTAAATAACAGTCATTAAATCCCTATTCACTCAATGTTAAAATCTATCAATTGCATGCGACCAAACGTCCGTTCTACCAAACGTCCGGTCGACCAAACGTCCAGGGAACAAACGTCTTTCGACGAAACGTCCGGTCACGCCGACGGTAGGCAATGGCAACATTTTGAATGAATGAAAATGAAAGGAGAAAAGTTTTGAATGTCTATAACTTTCATGTGCGTATTGTTGCTTTTGTTTCTTCAAAAATCAGTGATGTAATATTGTGTTAAATCAAAATCATGCAGGCAAGATTAGTTACTATTTTTCTATTCATTAATGTAGTCAGGTGCGCACCTTCAAAGTCTTGTTGTGTCTTTGGAGCTCCCTACATATGCTTTCCAATTTGCTGCGGGCCAGGATAGCTTTGCTATGCTCCCCCTGCAGGTGGATCTTCTCTTTCACAATTTGAAACTGCTTCTTCTGCAGTGTTTTCAGACGTTTCTGAATAGAACGGCTCTCCTCCAACTAAAAGCAAAACAAAAGAAGCATCTTGTTATGACGCTAGTTGTTATTACATTCAAATTTGGGACAACACCAAGTTACTCTACATATGCAACATGGGCATGGGATCTACAAAACCCTCTACAATAAGTTTTGTGATATTTCCACAAACAATGTTTGTATTTTGTGGGTTGAAATATGCATATGACTATTAAAATAATGAAAATAATACAGCATTATACTAGAGCCGTCCCGTAGTCAGTGCTAGCACAACATACCGTCGACGGTTGAGGAGGAGGACAGTGGCAAAATAAAGCCAAAAAAGTCGATCAAAATGTAAAGGACCTCGATCGGCTATAAATGAACACATTTAGTACTGTCAATCAGGTATACAGTTGGAAGACGGCAAAAGACAGAATGGTGGAGGATCAAAAGTTCAGATAACTAACTAATTAACTAACGACAATGTTTTAGTGAAGTCATGAGCATTTTATTAACATGCTAAGAGTGAAAACAGTTGATGCTCACTCGCGTGTTTGTCCAATGGTCCATGAGGCTCAATAATGGAAACATGGGCAGAAATGTGACAAATAACTCGTCGAGTTTAATAACCACAGCGCTAAGTGACCGTCAATGGATTCAAACAATGGCTGCTATCGCATTGAGTGTGTCTCATAGGAGGGAGGTCAACTTTATAAGGTCGTTGGAGATGTGGGGGGTTTGCCGCCCTAGTAGTTTTGATGGTAAGGATGGTAAACTGAGCTGAGCTGAATTCTGAACAGCAAGTCCTTCCACAGTACTTCCTTGATCTGAACATTATATGTCATTTCCTCTTCACATGCATCCTTACAGTAATCCCTCGAATATCGCGGCTTCAACTTTCGCGGTTTCACTATATTGCAGATTTTTTTCTGGGGTATTTATTTTTTACTTTTTAGTAAATTCATAAAAATGTGAAAATCCACGCTGAAACTCGCAAACGGAAGCCACTCCCTGTCCTCCGGTTGCTACTAAAACTCAGCACTGAAGTCAAAACTTCTTTTTTTTTTAAATAGGCGTGACCCTACTTCGCGGTTTTTAGTTTATCGCGGCCATGTCTGGTCTACATTAACTGCGATAATCGAGGGATTACTGTATATCCTCAAAAGATATCTTACCAGATCAGCATATTTTTTGCACAAAGCAGCCAATTTTTCTTCAGGTGTGGCTAAGGAATTCAAGGCCTGCATAAGTAACACAACCTCCTTCCCTGAAACAGAAATCGAAGTGCTTTTGTATTTCACAGAAACAGGAAATTACAGATTTATCAACCGCTGTGTTAAATATCTTACCTACAAAAAAATACAAGAAAAAATAAGCTTGAATATCCCCCATAGTAGCCACTGGTCAGTGTCTAAATTGGAAGACTAGATAGATATAAGATATATGGCAATAGCAATGTGAATGTGACATGATCAATTCAAATTGGAAAGTAGAATAGATATAAGATATATGGCAATAGCAATATGAGTGTGACATGATCAATTCAACTACTCGTAATAAATTACAGAACCTCCTACATACAAAATTTTGTCTTTCTGATATTACTCTGTTATGGTGCGGCAGGAGTGTCTAGGCAACGTACCTAACTTTGGTTCGTTTAGGGCACCGACCAAAGCACAATGCTAATACAGAGTACAAAAGCATGCCATGATCAAGACCTGACAATGCAGCCAGCAATTGGCTGTCAATTTTCTTGACATTGCGGCATGCAGGAAGCAATAACGTATACGTGTATACCTGCCTGCTTGAGCAATAAGTAGGTGTCACCAGTCCCATTTTTAATATCTTTAGTAAACAATATTTTAACTCAAAGGGCTTCGCATTATTGGTTAGATTTAGTAAGGAAACTTTTAAAAAGACCTTTTTTAACTCAAAAAAATCTAAAAGATTGAGAAACTTTTAAGAACACACCGGAAGTTCATCCGTTTGGACACACAGAATGGAAATTGGAATGTCCTTATAGACTGAATTGTTAATGTAGCATAGGGCAGTTAGATGTACTACCATTATGGTTATTTATTAGAAGAAAGCAGCACACATTTGGGGGAAACTGAAAAAAATGAAGCACAGACAAAGGATAAAATCAAGCAAAGAAAAATACATATTTAGACACATTGTAATATAATATTTACGAATGGACAATATCTCATCTTTTTATTAATAAAAATCAACTGGAAAAAAGCTTTAGTCATTGTGAGTACCATACTTAATTTATTCAGTTGTTATATACTGTCTTCCTTCATAACTTTGTGGCTTCAACATTCGCATTTTTTTAAATTAAGTATAAAAATGATAAAAATGTCAAAATTCACAATGAAACTCGCAAGTGGGAGACACTTCTGTCTTCCGCTTGCCACTATGAAAATGGCGGAAGACAGAGGACTGTCACTCAACTCAGCACAGAGAAAGAAAAATGGCAGGCAGTAGCCGTCATTTTTATCCGAAAACGGAGCTTGTTCAGCAAATTGGACAGCAGGGAGCCTCGGTGAAGGTGGATTTTTTTACAGACAGCGGACCCCGTCGCCCTAAACCGAAACTAGAGCTTGCTCATTGGACTGAATGGCTGGGAGCCTTGGTGTCGCCGAGCTGATGGTTGAATTTCCCAGAAATGTTCCAAAGGGCAATCTCCGGGCGACGTTACAGCGGACGGCATCGCCCTTTCCCGAAAATAGAGCCATTTGGGCAGCGAAGATGGCTGAATGCCGCGGAGGAGCAAAGTGGAAGTTGATTTCCGATTTAAGTCTAGGGAGCGGGCTGACGCGTTGCTCTTCGAAAATGGAGCTCACTGGACACGTAATTGACGGCTGTTTCTTGAGTTTTTTCAATAGACTGTGATCCTTCATTTCGCGGCTTAATTGGGGATTTTTTTCTGAAAAAAACAAAGTTCATAAAAATGTAAATGCACGGTGAAACTTGTAAGAGGAAGCCACTACCCTGTCTTCCACTTGCCAATAGAAAAATGACGGAAGGCAGAGGATTATGTCACTCAACTCATTACTGAGGAAAAAAATGGCGGACAGCGGCTGGTGCCCGTCATTATTATCCGGAAATAGAGCTTTCTGAGCAGCCGGGAGTCGCTGTGGGGTGGATTTTTATCAGAAATGCGAGATGCGACCTTACGCCATGATGCTTATTTGAAAATAAAACTCAGCAAAATGGATGGCAGTGACATCAGTAAAGGGGGATTTTTTTAGAAATGCGAGCCCTGGGCGACGTTACAGTGGACGCCATCGGCCTTGTCCGAAAATAGAGCACTTTGACCGGCGAAGATGGTGGGACGTCGAAGTGGAGTAACATCGAAGTTTAGATTCTATTTAAGTCCTGGCAGTGGGCTGACATCGTGGCAATTATCAGAAAACAGAGTTCCCTGGGCGGCTAATCGACGGTTGGACGGCGGGGAGGAGCGAAGTGAAAGTTTAATTTCCCGGCCGGTCAGTCGGCGATCCGGCGGCCCATGCCCATGGCGTCGGCCGGCGATCTGGCGGTGAGCGAGGTCTGCCCTAAGTTTTTTGGAAGAGCTGAACTGAAAATGCCAGGCTGTGGGGATGTTACTGGCTGGCTTCATGGAAAAAGCAGCTTTAATCAACAAGTTTGACTATCCTCGTGGTTTAAAAAAAAGAACAAAGCTTATTTTTGACTGAATTGTTTATAACAGACAATGACGGTTTTTTTTAGGTCGTTTTGTTACCTGGCATGTTTTCATCCCACGCTTAGGTGAGTACAGTAATCCCTCGAATATCGCAGACAATGTAGAGCAGACATGGACACAAGAAGACAAAATGAACTTAATACAGCTAAGAACAAAGCCTTGCTGTTTGTATATTGGATGAGCAACTGGAAATCCTGGACCACAAAAGCCTTCACAAACTGTTTCATCTCAAATGCAAAGTTGTACCATTTTCACTGTGAGTACGGTATTTAAAGTATTTAATTTTTTTTACATATACATTATACTTAGATATTAATACATGACTGTACTTTGATATGCTTTTAGCTGTAAAATTTAATAGGTATACACTTTTTGATAATTCTACTTGTGTACTTGTATTTCTATATAGGCGGGAAAACATGTATTGTGGTAGTAATAATGGGGGTGATCGTACTTCGCTGTTTTTCGTTTTTCCCGGTCACGTCTGGTCTGCATTAACCGTGATATTCGAGGGATTACTGTACATGGCATAATTTCAAGTTATTAAATGGTGTGTTTGGATCTGACCCTTACACAGCGCGCGTGGGCACACAACTCTACCGACTTATTTGGTATTTACAACCCATCATCAGAGGTGTTCTTTTCGGACATGTGTGCATGAAAAAACTTTAGGTTGTTGTGTATATGGGCGCGTGTGTAATTACCGTATTTTCTCGCATATTAGCCGTACCCTTAAAATTGCCTTAAAATCGTTGAATTTTACAATTTCTCTTGAATAAGACGCCCCCTGATTCACTTTTCACCTCCATAATTATGGTTTTAATATGGAGTACAAATGTGTTACTTTGAAGGGAAAATCTTAAGAAAAATCGTCGCATGTGGTATTTCTGAGATTCTGTATAAATTGAAAGGATCATCTGCTAGATTGCATATTCCTAAATGGTGTTGCCTGCACATAGACAAATTCAAAAAAGGAAGTCATGTGAGCAGTACAACCAGGAGGTATGTCCCTAGCGGTCTAGTTTGTCATCCCTAGGTAAGCAAGCAATGACAGGCACAAGTGAGTTTTTTCAAGTTTTATGCAAGATACGTTTTTTTTCTTGAATTTCAGTCAGAGACGTCAAGATAAATTTTGTTTAGCGTTTTTTTCTGTTCATCTTTTCTATATTTTGAAATAAATAACCATATCGGCTGCATTGTCTCGCAATATGGCGTTTCATCTTTGTCACTTTGCAGTTTCGTGCACGTCAAGTCGAATTTGTGTGCATGTAAGCTGTACCCTCGATTCAGTCATTTTTTGTGACAAATACGGCGTATATGCGAGAAAATACGGTATGTTCCAATGCCACTCCCAATTCTACCCCATTATTGGAAAATATCCTTGCATTTCTTATTCATTTTTAATAACTTAATTTTTGTATCTCTTTTCCTTTTTGCAAACATAGACGTTTACATTCAAATTTCACACAAACTTGTTATACCTTCATAATTATTATAGGGTTTTGGGGTTAGTATTAAAGATCGTAGAACAAACTAAGCTAATTGTCATGTTTTGTTGGGGTTTTGGGTGGACGTGTGATGTTTTCCCTCGTGTGTGTGGTCCGGGTGATTGTGTGCGTTAAGCCTCTTGTGTCCCTCCAGGCTCCCCTTCCTTATGTGGCCAGCTGTATGTGATTCGTAATCAGCTCTTGTGTTTGTATTTATACCTTTTGTTCTGGTATGTCTGGTTGTGGGATTATTGCTTTGATTTGGTCATTTCATCTCCCTGTCAGTGTGGGTACATGGTATCCCTGTTAGGTTTCTTTCTTTCTTGATTTTAACGAAGTCCTAAGTTTGTAGTATGGCTTTTTCTGGCAGTTTTTATTAAAGCCTTTAGTTTTGTGCACCAGCACTCCGTGTGTCGTCAACTCCCTGTATTTCCGGGTCCCGCTTCGCTGCGCACCCAAGGATTATCATGAGACTAATTCAAGGTAAAATATGCTTCTTCTTACGAAAAACCAAATTAAACAAATCAATGATTCCAACCAATTAATTTTGTAAGTAGAACTAACAAATACATCATTAAGAGCCTCTAAAAAGATCCTGCCCAGAGTGCCAGGTGGTGTGTCACTGTTTTTGGTTCCTAATATATTCAAAAACAACAGCATTTAGGGTTGCGCCAAGCAGGTTAATGTACCCATTTTGCTATTAAAATTCTAAATTAGATTAAACAAGGATTAATCAGTATGTTAAGGTATTACTGAACTACAATGTGACAAAACGCCCGAAAAAGGCTGTAAGTTTTATTTCGAGCACTGTTGTCGAGTTCTGGAATACACGTGTTTTATTCTGTACAGGTAGTAACATTGAATGTTATTTTTTAAACTGCTTTCTTGCCACCAATGGATGTGAAGGTGAAAATATATAAAAATAAATATTCTCGCAAGCATAAACATATCTATATCCTAGTAAATAACTCCTACAATTATTTTGCAATCCATTAAATGTTTGTTAACCTATTAACTGAACTAATAATTCTTAGATTAATCAATTAAATGAATAATCGATTGCTGCAGCCATAGGAAAATAAATCTCAAATAATTATGAATGAACCAAAAGGCATTGCAATTGTGCTAGAGTGACAACTCTTTATCGTAGCATTCCTACCAAAATCATTGTCTTAAACAGTTACCATAAAACCTCTATTTCAACGGCATGCCGTTCTATTTTTCGAACTTTCCCCGTAGTCCCGTTCAATTAGAGGGTGCTGCTCTATTTTTCGACCAGCTGGTCAGAATTTTGAGAAGATGCGTTAAATTTAATGAAAAGAGAAACCAGGTAACATATTCATATTTATTTAACAAAAGGCACAAATACAAGGCCATTACTGGTGAGTAATTACAAATTCAACAGTGAAAATCAAGTGACACATCGCTGTTGTAGCTGTCCTCGTCATTCACATCACCTTCCGCATCAGCGTCGAGTGTCTGAGTGAGTTCACATTCATTGTCGCCAGCATTGGCTCAAGCTTGCTGGAGAAGTTGCAAACCAGGGTTTCGGGCCGTCTGACCTGAAACAATGGATCTGGTAATCCTTGGAGCTGTCGAGAGCGTTGGGCAGTCCGCATCCCTTGAACGACTTGATGATTAGATCGATCCTTCAGCAGATGATCCCAAGCTTCGACAATCCATTTCAAATAAACTTCCATTGTTGCTCGCATGTTGCCGAATTTGGTTTAGCTCTTCTTGCCATGCAACATCCAGTTCTCGTTAAACTGTCGGACTTTGGTCTTGAATGGGGCGTTCCAGTAGACCTCGAGGGGCTGTATAAATTTGGTAGAGCCTCCTGAAATCACGGCCACATCAATATGGAGCTTCTTCAATTGCTTCTTAGTGGCATCGCTAATGTGACAACAGTATGAATCCCAGGCAAGAAAGCACTTGCCATCTGACCACCTTCTCAGGTTGAGAAAAACCTGTATTTCACCGGCATGCCGCTCTATTTTTCAAACTTTCCCCCGTAGTGCCGTTCAATTAGTGGGTGCCGTTCTATTTTTCAATTCTTCCACCAAAGTGCCGTTTTATTAGAGGTGCCGTTAAAATAGAGTATAGGTGCCGCTCAAATTGACGTTTTACAGTATGTTCACCTGCAGGCTCAAACTCAATCTCCTTCAAGTCACCTGGGCTGCCGTCACTGCCAAGAATCTCTCCTCTTTCTTCCTCTGTGCAACACATTTCCAAACCAAAATCAGCAACCTCCTGAGAAGAGACAATCACCAAATTTGCAGTGAAAATCATATAGAAATATACAGAGGTGGGCGATAAAACGATAACGATAATTATCATCAAATAATTTTTGTCAACAATAATAAAAACTTGATAAAAATTCGATAATTTTAAATTAAGATTACACACCTGACCACCACAAAGACCGCGGGTGCTTATGCAACATAAATGCTAGTTTCAGGAGAAGAAGAGGATGAGGAAAAGTGCTTTCCTTATCAATCGTTAGCAATAGCACAGAGCATAAAAGCAAAAGGAGTATGACACTTTCACTGAGCGAACGTGTGAGTGTATAAGAGTGTGTATGAACATGAGTTGTCCCCTTGGGAAGGTACGTCAGTCAGGGTCTTAACAAGTTCTCCAACAAAACACAATAAAAGTACAGGAAATTTGGAGATTTTCTTTAGCCTAATAATTAATAGGGCATTAAGTATGACAAAATAATAATTCACAGTTTGTACTTAGGGAATTTGAGCAACAATTTTAAATGGTAATTATCAATAACCTTCCGGGCGACAAAAAACGTCCGAGTACCCAGCACAGGCTCTGATCACCTTCCCAGGTACTCCGTCAGGGCAAGCAGCTTTCCTGGTGTTCACAGTCCACAGTACCTGTCTACTTCATGATCCTGAAGCTTCAGTGTACTGCTGCAGGGTGGTGGATGTGTTGAGACTGAATCCGATTTGTCAGTCTCAAAGCGGGCAAGGAAACGGTTCAGTTCCTCTGCTAGTCAGGTATCTGCGTTAACAGACACCTTATAATTGTCATTGTAATTGGTAATGTGTAGTATTCCCTGCCACATCTTCTTTGGGTTATTTTCTGTGAAGTGCTTCTCAATTTTCCTTGTATATGATGCCTTGGCTTTTTTAATGCCTTGGCCTTTTTAATGCCTCTCTTCAGGTCTGCTCTGGCAGCGCGGTATTGTAACTTGTCCCCTGACCTGAAGGCGGTGTTACGGCATTTGATAAGTGCCTGTGTCTCACTGGTCATTCAGTGTTTTTGGTTAGGAAAAATTCGGATACATTTATTAACAGTGACAATGTCCATTCAGTTTTTGATCTAGGAAAGTACAGTGTCCGTGTAGTCCTGGAGGTTGTGGTGTTCAAAAAGTTCCCAAATGGTGCGGGAAAAACAGCCCTGCAGCTGAGAAAGGGCGTCCTCAGGCCATGTTGATTAAGAAATTCTTAATCCAGCAGCAGATGGAAGAGGATAGTCCAAGGTGGAATATTATAGTGTGAAGGCTGAACTATACTCAATGAAAAGCATCCTCACATAGTTCCCCTGGTGCTGCAGGTGGCTCAGTGCTGTGTGTAGAGCTACGGCGATGGCATCCTCAGTCGACCTGTTTGCTCTATAAGCAAACTGGTGAGGGTCAACTGAGGGAGGGATTGTATCCCTAATGTGGCGGGCGACCAACTTTTCAAAGCGCTCCATGATCAGAGGCGTAAGTGCAGCAGGCCTGTAATCATCCAGGCTGTCAATGGTTGACTTTTTAGGGACAGGGATAATGGTGGCAGAATTCAGGTAGGAGGGGATGATGGATTGTTGCAGCGAACAATTGAAAATCTTTGTGAAAACCCCAGTCAGCTGGTCAGCACAGGCTTTGAGCACCTTCCCAGGTACTCTGTCAGGGCTAGCAACTTTCCTGGTGTTCACAGTCCGCAGTACCTGTCTCAGTTCATGTTCCTCTGCTAGTCAGGTATCTGCGTTAACAGACACCTTATAATTGTCATTGTAATTGGTAATGTGTCGTATTCCCCGCCACATCTTCTTTGGGTTATTTTCTGTGAAGTGCTCCTCTATTTTCCATGTATATGCTGCCTTGGCCTTTTTAATGCCTCTCTTCAGGTCTGCTCTGGCAGCGCTGTATTGTAACTTGTCCCCTCACCTGAAGGCGGTGTTACGGCATTTAATAATAATAATAATAATAATAATAATCGGACGTAGGCCCTGTCGTCATTATCACAACACAAAAGCCTACTTGTCATCACACGCAGAAACTGCGTGTGACGAAATTGATGGTGCTTCTCCATAAGCTACGTTTAATCGGCAAAAGACCTAATAAGTGTAAGTTACGGACTTGTAATTTGTCATTCCGCTGTTGAGGATACAGGTCGCTTACCTCTCGCTTAACTCTCACTGTCTTCCACTTACCTTTCCTCAGTCAGCTAGTAGGAGGCAGATCACCAACCAAACATCTGTTCATATACCGCAGAGGGGAATGTGTGTTATGTTAGCGCGAGTTTAGATTTCTGATGGATGTGGGGAAAACACTGTCCTTAAGCCTATTTGTCCGTGCTTTGTGGGACCTATAGCGTCTGCCAGAGGGCAGCAGCTGGAACAGATTGTGACCAGGGGGGTAAGGGTCCCCTATGATGTTCTTGGCTCTGCTGAGGTAACGAGGGCTGGCAATGTCTTCAAGTGAGGGCAGAGAGCAGCCGACAATCCTCTGGGCAGTGTTAATCACTTTCTGCATGGCCTTTTTGTCAGCCGCCGTGCTTCCAGCGTACCACACTGTGATGCCGTACGCCAGGATGCTCTCTACAGTGGTTCTATAGAAGGTTCTCAGAAGATTGGTGCCCAAGTTGTTCTTCCTAAGTACCCTGAGGAAATGGAGTCGTGTCTGAGCCTTCTTCACCACTGCCGTGGTGTTTGTAGACCATGAGAGCTTGTCCGTGACGTGGACCCCCAGGAATTTAAAGGACTGGACCCTGTCTACACATACTCCATTTATGAGGAGTGGGGCCAAATCTGTGCCGTGTTTGCGAAAGTCCAGGATTATTTCTTTAGTTTTCGTGGTGTTCAGTGTGAGATTGTTCACCGAGCACCACGAAGACAAATTGTTGACCTCATCTCTGTAAGCCGACTCATCCCCTCCTGAGATGAGTCCGACCACAGTGGTGTCGTCAGCGAATTTGATGATGGCGTTAGACTGGTGGGTGGGTGTACAGTCGTAGGTGTACAGGGAGTACAGAAGAGGACTCAGTACACAGCCTTGAGGGGAGCCAGTGCTTAGTGTAATGGAGGAAGAGAGGTGGGGACCAAGTCTAACAGTCTGTGGTCGGTTGGTCAAGAAGTCCTTTATCCAGCAGCAGATTGAAGAGGATAGTCCAAGGTGGGAGAGTTTGTCAGTCAGAATGTCCGGTTTTATGGTATTGAAGGCTGAGCTATAGTAAATGAAGAGCATCCTCACGTAGTTCCCAGGGTGTTCCAGGTGGCTCAGTGCTGTATGAAGAGCAATGGCAATAGCATCATCAGTGGACCTGTTTGCTCTATAAGCAAACTGGTGAGGGTCAATTGAGGGAGAGATTGTATTCCTGATATGGCGGGCTACCAACTTTTCAAAGCACTTCATGATCACAGGCGTGAGGGCAACAGGCCTATAATCATTCATGCTGCCAATGGTAGGCTTTTTGGGGACAGGGATGATGGTGGCAGATTTCAGACAAGAATAATGAGTGCCTGTGTCTCACTGGTCATCCAGGGTTTTTGGTTAGGAAAAACTTGGATACGTTTATTGACAGTGACAGTGTCCGTACAGTTTTGGATATAGGAAAGTACAGTGTCTGTGTAGTCTTGGAGGTTGTGGTGTTCAAAAAGTTCCTAAATGGTGCGGGGAAAAACAGTCCTGCAGCTGAGAAAGGGCGTCCTCAGGCCATGTTTTCATTCTCTTTATTTGTGGCCTAGTTAGCCTCCGGAGTGGGGTATATGAGGGGGTGAGGGACAGGCAGAGATGGTCGGATCCAGCAAGGTGAGGGAGGGGTGTGGCTCTATGAGCATGTTTGATGTTAGAATAAACATGGTCTAGAGCAGTGGTCACCAAACTACGGCCCGTCAGCACATTTGGCCCGGCCCTCTGAACAATACCAGAGACGCTATCGGATTTTTTTTCCTATTTGGCCTCCAGAAAAAAAATCCTAGGCCCGGCCCTGTCAAAGAGAGAACGGAATAATGGCGAAAAAGTTAGGTAAGAGAAAAATTGATTCAGAATGCAGGGTATTTAACCTGCAGTGGACAAACGATTATTTTTTGTTCAATGCAAAGAAAAGGCTGTTTGTCTAATCTGTCAAGAGATGGTGGCGGTATTCAAAGAATACAATCTTCGCTGACACTATGAATCCCGTCACAAAACAAGTACGATAGCTTGCAAGGCCAAATACGAGCAGACAAACTCTCAAAGCTAAAAGTGGTCTACTATCTCAGCAGAATACATTTGTACGCCAAGCTCAGCTGAACCAGGCATCCGTTCGGGCCAGCTTTCGGGTTGCTAAACTGATAGCAAGCAGCGGTAAGCCTTTCACTGACGGAGAGTTTGTTAAGAAATGTATGGATGCTGTCGCGGAGGAGGTGTGTCCCGAGAAGAAAGATGCATTTAATGCCGTAAGTCTGTCGGCGAGTACAATCACCAGACGCGTTTAAGAAAATAGTGTTATTTATTTCCAGTTTTTTCTGTGAAGAACTCAGAGGGTTATTTAGTTATTATTTATTTCATTAATAGTGTTATTATTTGTTTCCTGACTTTTTTCTGTAAAGAACCTGGAAAGGGTTATTTGGTTATGTGTGGCTTTCTGGAAAACAATAAAAAATTTAAGCTCCCCGACGATCGTCACACTTTTTCTGTTACAAACTGACACCGGCCCCCCCATCAGAGAAGGGAAAAGTTATGTGGCCCTCACAGGAAAAAGTTTGGGGACCTCCGGTCTAGAGTTTTATCTCCTCTGGTGTGACACATCACATACTGGATAAACTTAGGCAGAAGAGTCTTTAAACATGCTTTGTTGAAGTCACCGGCGACAATAAGGACAGGTGGTCAAGCTGCTGTTTGTTTACAGTTGCTAGCAGGAGGCTAATTGCCGTGCTAACGTTAGCAACCGGTGGGATAGAAAGTAGATAGAAGGGGCTGCACAGAACTGCCAAGAGCTCTAAATCAGGAGAACAGTGAGTGTTAATGATCCTATTGTTGCAGCACCAGTCGTTGTGTAGTGACACACAAAGCCCCCCCCCCCCCTGAGTTATCCTCAGGGATATTGTAGGTTTATTGGTATAATCTGTTTTGATGGGTATATCGCATCCCCTACCGAGAGTAATTAAATCCTGGCGACTGTAGAAAATGTTTGCCTCGCAGATGTTCATAAATAACAATAAGACTGAGAAAAGAAAGCACCAAACTGGAGAGCAAACAGCTCTAGCGCATTTCAACAAAGAAAAATAAATGCAACTATAATTGGACTCATTTCTTTTGCCATCAAGATGGTTCTCCAACCCCATCTCTGTCTTTAATATTCGAGCAAAAACCCTTTCTTCCTTTCTTTAGACTTGAGTTTTTTCAATGGCACCTTTGGAAAACAATATGCCCACTGCTGAAAAATGCTAATAAAATTTACCTCAAAACAGGTGTCTTGATTAGCTGGTGACTTACTCTCACCCCAGGTTCTTCTGGTCTCCAGATCAATCTCACACAGTTGTTCTGTGTCCATTAGGGCTAGCTAGATGGGCAAACGGAACAAGGCTTATAAATAGAGCTTTGTGATTTCACAAACTGATTATATAACATTAAATTACCTTTTTGCAGTTTTTTTTACTTTCTAAACACTAACCACCAAAGGGCATAAAGAAAAAAAATAACGTAGTCAAGATAGAATTGTGAAACAATACAGAGATAGAAAATTTTTTGTATGGGCATTTTAATTTAGTATTTTAGCATTGGATTATTTTGAAGGGACACAGGTTGGTCAACATGCTCAGTTTTCCAAACATTCCTTTGTGCAGTTTGCACAGCATGGCTGCTGAGTACTGCCAACTAGTGAATGGGAGAGATTGCAACCATTGTAATGTTTATTTCTACCAAAACACTTTTCCAGCGCTTTTTCATTTTGGCCTGGATCATGGCTGATCAGCTCCACCTAGCAGTGAGTTCTTGATTCGAGTGCCTTCAATCCTTCCTTGTCAGAGTTGTTTCTTGAGTGTTTTGAGTGTGTTATGTAACTTTAACCTGTTTGTGTTTACGTGCTTATGTGCGTACGATTACTCATCTGCCACTCGCAATTCCACTCCAGTGGAAAATGTATTTGCTTTTCTTCCTCATTTAAATGACTTATTAAATCAGTTTTTTTGCATCAATACATAGGTTAGACAAAATTGGTTTAGAGTGGTCCCTCTACTTGCGAATGCTTCATAAAAAATATTCAGGTGACAAAAATCTTTGCTGTGAAAACCTTTCTTCTAAAGATACGCTTAACTGTCCAAATCACGAAACAGGTATGGCTTTATTCCACATACAAAAAGAGGAGCACCAATCCAAACTTCAGAACTTTGGTAAATAACAGATAAGAGCATGGTTCTCCAAAACTGTCAAGGCCGTGAATCCACCATCCTTGTCATTGTTACCATTCCGCTTTTTAAAATGTTCCTCCTCATTCTTTTCATTGCTATTTCTCTGCATACATAATACATTTGGTCCGGACTTTTTTGTGTGGTTCCTTTTAACATTGCTCATGTCACATGTGACACAGGATTTGAAAACAAACCTACGTATGTGCAAACATTCTTTAAGAGTTGGATTAAACAGTCTCATATAATCTTCTCCTGCTTTATCTGAAGTCGGGTTACAGGGGCAGCAGCTTCAGTAGGGAGGTTCAGGTTTCCCTCTGCCCAGCCACTTCATCCAACTCTTCCGGAAGTATCCCAAGGCGTTCCCGGTGCGAAAGACCGGTGCAGTCTGCATCACTGAGGGTAGAAACGTAGATCGACCGGTAAATAGAGCAGCCTCGCCTTTTAGCTCGGCTCCTTCACCACAACAGACCGTGCAGAGACCGTATAAAAAAAGACGATACACCAATCCTTCCCTCACTCGTGACCCAGAGTCCAAGACACTTAAACTCCACCTGGGGAAGGACCTGATCCCTGACCCGGGGAGGGCATGCAACCTTTTTCCGACTGAGGACCATGGTCTCAGATTTGGAGGTGCTGATCCTCATCCCGACCGCTTCACACTATTGCGAATCGTTCCAGTGAGCATTGGAGAACACAGCTTGATGAAGCCAAGAGAACAACAACAACTGCAAAAAGCAGGGATGCAATACTGAGGCCACCAAACCAGACCCCACCAACGCCATGGCTGTGCCTAGATATTTTGTCCATAAAAGGGATGAACAGAATCTGTGATATAGGGCAGCCCTGGCGGAGTCCATCCCACACTGGAAACGGATCCGACTTACTGCCAGCTACAGACCAGACTATAAAAGGGACCAGACCCCGAGTAACAGGGGTTCCGGAACCCGGTTGAACGCCTTCTCCAAGTCCACAAAGCACATGTAAACTTGTTGGACAAACACCCATCCTCGCCCGAGGACCCTACTGAGGGTTGTAGAGCTAATTCACTGTTCCACGGCAAGGACGAAAACCACATTGCTCCTGCTGAATCCGAAATTGGACCTCCCGGGAGACCCTCCTTTCTAGCACCCCAGAATAGAATTGGAAGGCATGTCGGGGGAGTTGAGGAGGTCTTCAAAGTATTCGGCCCACCAATTCACCACATTCCAAGTCCAGGTCAGCAGCGCCCCAACCCCACTATACACTGTGTTGATGGTGCACTGCTTCCCCCTCCTGAAAAGTCAGATGGTGGTTTCCTTAAAGCCACCCGGAAGTCATTCTCCACTCCTCCCATTCCTCGGAGACGACCAGAGACACGTGCCGCTTGGCCACTTGCTACCCGTCGGCTGCCTCTGGAGTCCCATGGACCAAAAGGCCCCATTAGGACCTGATGGGATCCCTTACCACCGGTGACCACCAGCGCGTAGCACGTTCTGGGATTGCCGCCACGACAGACACCAACCACCATGTGCCCGCAGCTCCGGTCTCCCGCCTCAGCATTAGAAGCGGGAATCATGGTCCACTCGGACTCAATTTCCCCCGCCTCTTCCCGGACATGAGAGGTGCATTGGTGGGAATTGAAACTCCTGACAGAGGACTCTGCCAGGCGTTCCCAGCAGACCCTCACAAAACGTTTGGGTCTCCCGGGCTGCACGGGCATCTGTCCCCACCATCGGAGCCAACTCACCACCAGGTGTTGATCGGTTGACAGCTCCGCCCTTCACTTTACCCGAGTGTCCAAGAAATGCGGCCACAGGTCCGACGGCAAGACCACAAAGTCAATCATCGAACTGCGGCCTAGGGTGTCCTAGTGCCAAGTGCACATATGGACGCCCTTATACTTCAACATGGTGTTCATTATTGTCAATCCATGCCACTGCCAAGCTTTCCTCCTTTGGCTGCCGCCCAACTGTCGACGCACCCGACCTCTTTGGCCCCTCTCACAGGTGGTGAGCCTATGTGAAGGGGAACCCACGCCGTCTCTTCGGGCTGTGCGTGGCCAGGGCCCATGGGTGTAGGCCTGGCCACCAGGCGCTCGCCATCGCGGTCCTCCTCCAGGCCTAGTTCCAGAGTGGGGTCCTGGTGACCCATATCCATGCAAGGGAATACGCCGTTCAATGGTTTTTCTCATCATAAGATGTCTTCTGACCCATTCTTTGTCTGGTCCCTCACCTCAGACCAGTTTGCTATGGGTGACCCAACCAGGGGCACAAGCCCCCTGACAACATAGCTCCAAAGATCACTGGGACACACAAACCCCACCACCACGATGAGGTGATTACGCATCACAGTCTGGGTGGGATCACTGGGACACACCCCACCACCACGATAAGGTGATGTAACATGAAATATGAAAGTAAACAACCACAGACCTCCAGCTTGCAGTACTCGTGCTCATATTGATATGTTTCATCAAACTACACAGGTTTGCAGGAAAGTGGGCTCAAAATCCAAGTAATGAGCGTTAAGGCGTTAATTTTATGTAAAATATCTAGACGAAATCCAGTCTCATCGCTCAATGTGATACCTTGACTCATGTTAGCAGATGTACTGCTAACCAAACATTTCCCATAAAGCCTCTGGCTACGGAAGCCTGTTACTCAGAAATGAGTGTATGATTTCGGTTTTGTCCAAACCACTGTGCAATTACTTTCACAAATAAATCAAACAACAGTGTTGTCCACAAGAAAGCGAACTGAGACAACCTCTCCTTTCTGACAAGCTGTTTGGTCCATAAGCTGGTTTTTATTCACAGGTGCCCAAACGGTCTTCATCACCAACATGTTGTCCGGAGCAAACAAGGCAAGTGAGATACCAAGTGAGGAGTTGTAAAATACTTTTTAAAATAATAATAATAAATAATATTTATGATGCGAATCATGGCGATGCGGATCATGGCGATGCGGATCATGGCGATGCGGATCATGGCGATGCGGATCATGGCGATGCGGATCATGGCGATGCGGATCATGGCGATGCGGATCATGGCGATGCGGATCATGGCGATGCGGATCATGGCGATGCGGATCATGGCGATGCGGATCATGGCGATGCGGATCATGGCGATGCGGATCATGGCGATGCGGATCATGGCGATGCGGATCATGGCGATGCGGATCATGGCGATGCGGATCATGGCGATGCGGATCATGGCGATGCGGATCATGGCGATGCGGATCATGGCGATGCGGATCATGGCGATGCGGATCATGCCGATGCGGATCATGGCGATGCGGATCATGGCGATGCGGATCATGGCGATGCGGATCATGGCGATGGGGATCATGGCGATGAGAATTATGGCGATAAGAATCATTACGATTAGAATCATGGCAATGAGAATTATGGCGCTAAGAATCATTACGATTAGAATCATTACGATTAGAATCATTACGATTAGAATCATTATGATTAGAATCATTACGATTAGAATCATTATGTTGAGAAGAATGATAATGTTAATAATAATAGAAGAATGAGAATGATAATAATAATAAAAAAATACTAGAGACCCCAGCTCTACATGTAATATGGTGCAAAAACACAACAAAATTGTTTCACTGAGCAATTTGGATCTAGAATGAGAGCCCTTATGGGTACCTAACTTGTTCTGTTTTCTTTATTGTATTTTAAAACTGTTCGTAATGTTGTATTGCACGTTATGCAGTCCTTTGGTGATATCACTGAAATTAGACCGTTCCCCGCAAAATCGACAATTCAAGGCGGGCCTTCATCTTCAAGTCATGCGGTAGATAACACACCAGGTCATTTGGGATTGCACGGGTGAGGTTCAATATACTTGCGTGCTTACACAGGTGGATCAAATAACTTTTTAAATTTAATTTTAGTAGTAGTAATTAAGAAATAAAACCATTAACACACTATTGTCAATGTGGTTTCACCATAAACCGCTTCATAAGCCGCCTGGTTAATTACTCGAACACCAAGTAATCCGTTAATATATTTTATGAAAAAAAGTTCTGCTGTCGCACACCCGTGTGACAGTGGCATTTTATGTAAGGTAGTCTTAACTACTGCAGGTGTGGATAATCGTGGCCAATGCTATGCCGTCAGCTAACACCAGTGATTGACTTAAATAAATGTTCGCCAGGACATGAGCAATGCATTCTGACTCTAAGCAGATGTGGCATAACTGTGTTATCTTTAAAATATTTCCAAATTCTACAAACTCGTGAAAAAAAGTCTGAAAAATTACCTTTTTCAATATGGTGCTGGTGCAGGCATAAAAAGCGCATATATCTGCCTAGATCTCTTAAGGCGGAGTCGGCGACATCAAAAAAATGCGGCCATGTTGCGTCGGAATACACTGTTGGGCGGACTCTTGCTTATTTCTGAATATTTTATTGCTGGCTGGCAAACAGGTTGTTAGTGCATTACCGCCACAAATTGTGTGGAGAAGCGTTTTTACACTCGAGCCTTTCTAATCAAATCCGATTCGAGTCAATCTGTTAAAAAAATATAAAAAAGTGTTCCGGGCACTGCGTCAGACATTGTAACAGGCCGTGGAGAAACAAAGTTGCGACCCTCAGATGATATCGCGGCAGTATGGGGAGCGATTTGTCTCAAAAATATGATCACACTTATTTGCGTTTCACCAACGTGTTTTCTGGATCCACAAATAAATCCATGATTTTCTCATTTAGTTTTAGCACAAACACATTCAGTATTTCACGTTTAATATTCTAAATTCATAATTATATTCCCGAAATTCACGTGTTTTAATGTTGTGCGTGGCACTCCGGCGATTCCATAGTATTTATCAAGACTTGTAGTGTTAGATGTTCTTTTCTTTGTTCTGAAAGATCTGTTGAGTCAAGTGTTAACACAAGACATGGTCGACGCTTCCATGTCCAGTTCTCTTTATTGGCGAGAGAATATGCTAGATTCTTGTTCTAACTCCATTTCTTAAAGCCTTCATTGCCTCCGCCCAAAGTGGGCGTTAATTTGAACACAAGTGAGTGGGTTTCAGTTACACGGAACATGGCTGGTTTGAAATTAAATACTGTTGGGTCCTAACTTAGGCATCTGTTGAAACAGAGATTCTCGAGGCATGACACTTCCCTTTGAACCATAAAAACAGAATATTTAGACAGGTCAGGAAAAGTCACACAAATAAAATAAATAAATAAAATCAGACTTAGGCTTGTCATCATCATTGACTAGACAAAAGCCTAATTGTCATAATACCCAGCTGCGTATGACCAAATTGAAGGTGCTTCTCCACGAAGTGCACTTTTCTCAGGCAAGAGCCCAACCAAGTGATAGATCAGACTTGCTGGCATTCTGCCATGATGGATACATCGCATCACCTCCCGAGCGCAACCAACTCCCGGCGACTGGGAAGGTTTGCCTCACCGATGCCAACAAAGAATAAAATGGATCACTTACCTCCCACTGTCTTCCTTACTTACCTAGTCAGCCAGCAGGAGGCAGATCGCCGCCCAACGTCCTTCATCTTTCCTCACCCCGAAGTTGTTACACAGAGGGGATTGTGTGTCGTGCTACTGCAGTTTAGAGTCCTGATGGCTGTGGTAAAGAAGCTGTCCTTGAGCCTCTTTGTCCGTGCCTTGTGAGACCGGTAGCGCCTGCCAGAGGGAAGCAGCTGGAACAGGTCGTGACCAGGGTGGTCCGGGTCCCCAACAATGTTCCCGGCTCTGCTGAGGTAACGAGGGCTGGCAATATCTTCCAGTGAGGGCAGAGAGCAGCCGACGATCCTCTGGGCAGTGTTGATCACTCTCTGCATGGCCTTTTTGTCTGCTGCCGTGCTTCCAGCGTACCACACTGTGATGCCGTATGCCAGGATGCTCTCCACAGTGACTTTATAGAAGGTTACCAGAAGCTTAGTGTCCAAGTTGTTCCTCCTGAGTACCCTCAGGAAATGGAGTCGTTTCTGGGCCTTCTTCACTACTGCCGTGGTGTTTGTGGACCAGGAGAGCTTGTCCGTGACTGTCTACACGAACTCCATTTATGAGGAGTGGGGCCAGATCTGTGCTCTGTTTGCGGAAGTCCAGGATTATTTCTTTAGTTTTTGTGTTGTTCAGTGTGAGGTTGTTCATCAAGCACCACGAAGACAGTTTGTTGACCTCGTCTCTATAGGCCGCCTCATCCCCTTCTGAGATGAGTCCGACCACAGTGGTGTCATCAGCAAATTTGATGATGTAGTTGGACTGGTGGGTTGGTGTACAGTCATAAGTGTACAGGGAGTACAGAAGAGGACTCAGTACACAGCCTTGAGGGGAGCCAGTGCTCAGTGTAATGGAGGAAGAAAGGTGGGAACCAAGTCTAACAGTTTGTGGTCGGTTGGTTAGGAAGTTCTTTATCCAACAGCAGATGGAGGAGGATAGTCCGAGGTGGGAGAGTTTGTTAGTCAGAATGTCCGGTTTCATGGTGTTGAAGGCTGAGCTATAGTCAATGAAAAGCATCCTCACGTAATTCCCATGGTGTTCCAGGTGGCTCAATGCTGTATGTAGAGCAATGGTGATAGCATCCTCAGTGGACCTGTTAGCTCTATAAGCAAACTGGTGAGGGTCAACTGAGGGAGAGATTGTATTCCTGATATGGCGGGCTATCAACTTTTCAAAGCACTTCATGATCACAGGTGTGAGAGCAACAGGCCTATAATCATTCATGCTGTCGATAGTTGGCTTTTTGGGGACAGGAATAATGGTGGCAGATTTCAGGCAGGATGGAATGATGGATTGTTGCAGGGAACAATTGAAGATTTTTGTGAAGACTCCAGCCAGCTGGTCAGCACAGGCTTTGAGCACCTTCCCAGGTACTCCATCAGGTCCAGCAGCCTTCCTGGTATTCACAGACCGCATTTCCAGTCTCACTTCCTCTTCCTGGAACTTCAGTGTATTGCTGCAGGATAGTGGCGGGGGTGTTGAGACTGGGTCTGATTTGTCAGTCTCAAAGCTGGCAAAGAAACGGTTCAGTTCCTCCGCTAGTGAGGCATCTGCGTTAACAGACATATTATTGTTATTGTAGTTGGTAATATGTCGTATTCCCTGCCACATCTTCTTTGGGTTATTGTCTGTGAAGTGCTCCTCAATTTTCTTAGTATATTCTGCCTTGGCCTTTTTAATGCCTCTTTTCAGATCAGCTCTGGCAGCTCTATATTTCATCTTGTCCCCTGATCTGAAAGCGGTGTTACGGCATTTGATGAGTGCCTGTGTCTCCTTGGTCATCCAGGGTTTTTCATTTGGAAAAACCCGTATTTGTTTATTCCTAGTGACATTGTCCATGCAGTTTTTGATATAGGAGAGTACAGCGTCCGTATAGTCCTGGAGGTTGTCGTGTTCAAAGAGTTCCCACTTGGTGCGGAAAAAACAGTCCTGCAGCTGAGAAAGGGCATCCTCGGGCCAAGTTTTTATTGTCTTTATTTGTGGCCTTGTTAGCCTCCGGAATGGAGTGTATGCTGGGGTGAGGGCTAGACAGAGGTGATCTGATCCAGCTAGGTGAGGGAGGGAAGAGGCTTTGTAAGCGTGTTTAATGTTAGAATAAACATGGTCAAGAGTTTTGTCTCCCCTCGTGTGACATTTTACGTATTGGATAAACTTAGGTAGAACAGTCTTTAAACATGCTCTGTTGAAGTCACCAGCAACAATACAGACTCCATCGGGATGGTCAAGCTGTTGTTTGTTTACAGCCATTAGCAGGAGGTTTAATGCCGTGTTGACGTTAGCATCAGGAGGAATATAGACCGCCGTTACTATGGCGACAGTTAGCTCTCTCGGTAGATAGTAGGGCCTACATCGTACTGCCAATAGCTCTAAGTCCGGGGAACAGTGAGTGTCAATGATCCTACTGTCACCACACCATTCATTATGTATGAACAAGCAAAGTCCTCCTCCTCTGCTTTTGCCTGTTAGTTCCTTTGAACGATCGTTCCGAAAAAGCGTTCGGCTAGCTAGCGAAACCGCAGCGTCCGGGATTTGCTGGTTTCCTTGATGAGGATAATGTTACAGTTCTTAACAAAGCTGTTGGTGGCAATTCGAAGTTCCAACTCGTCCATTTTGTGGGTGATGGATCTGGCGTTGGTCAAAAAGATACTCGGGAGCGGTGCTCGGTGTGGTTGTTGACTTAGCTTAGCAGCAAGGCCCGCCCGACAACCGCGCTTTTGCCTCCTTTCTCTCCGCCGCCTTCGCCTCCTTCGACGTGCTTTGAGTGGGCTGACTATCCACGGAGATCCCGGAGGTCTCGAGATGCCCTCGGGGATATCGTAGGTTCGTTGGTAGTTCGTTGTGACATCGGATATATCGCATCTCCTTCCGATAGCAATTAAGTCGTGGCGACGTTAGGAAAAGTTTGCCTCGCAGATGTTGGTAAATAACGATAGGATTGAGAAAAGAATACACCAAACTGGAGAGCCAAAAGCCGCTGCATCTGTGTGCGCCGCCATTAAGATTCCAAAGATTATCCTTGATTAGGCCTGTAACTAGCTGTTACAATACGCAGCAGAAGGAGCAACACCTCGGTGCCGCCGGAGTTTCGGAGCTGGACAAAAGTGCCGGGAGAAGAGGCAACGCTTCTGACCAACCATTCCATCGTGGGATAAGATGGAAGAGCTGTCGGCGCTTACCAGCAACGGAGTCGAGGAGTTCTGCCCTGCTCCTGTTTTCTTCAGCTCCAGACTACTGAGGAACTGTGCGGATAAGCTTGGAAGAGTGACTCTGCATATTCTCTACCTCGGTCACAGTCTGCAGAAGTTCCCCATCTTGTGGAAGACTTCCTGTGTGTGGTTCCAGTTTTTGTCCAACTTTATGTCTTTTGAGTCTGTATCCGTTTTTGCAACCGCAACCAAAAATGGGGCAGTTCAAGTGGCAGCCGGTGGCGGTCACTCTTGCTCGTTTTGTGTTTTAGCTGCTTTTCTGTCTTAATGATTTGATTTGGTGATTCTTAATGATCCCATTTACTTTGATTTGCTTTGTACTTTGTGCTTTGCTTTGTTGTACTGTCTAACTTATAACTATGCCTTTTCTTGCTACTGGCACAATGAAATTTACAGAATACGGGATGAATAAAGTTATCCAATCCAATCTCATTTTCTGAACCGCTTTATCCTCATTAAGGTCGCAGGGGGTGCTGGAGCCTATCCCAGCTGACTCCAGGCCAGAGACAGGGGACACCTTAGATCGGTGGCGAGCCAATCGCAGGGCACAAGGAGACGGACAACCATGCACACTCACCCATACCTAGGGGCAATTTAGAGTGAAGGGGAATGTGGGAGGAAACCAGAGTACCCGGAGAAAACCCACATAGCCCTGGGGAGAACATGCAAACTCCACACAGGTGGACGTGACCTGGATTTGAACCCAAGACCCCAGAGCTGTGAGGCCGACGCGCTAATCACTCGCGTCACCGGGCCGTCCCCCCTTGTGTTATCTGACTCCAATATTTTAATTCTCCCAGTGGGCGTTAACTTAAAAGTCTGTTGAGGTAAAATATTGTCAAGATGTGACACCTTTCTTCCAACTAAAGGAACAGGATATTTAGACAGGCCAGGAAAAGCTTTTTCAATGTTTTGTTTCTCTTTGAACAACATTTATGAGTGTCAGAACATAGGAGTAATTCACACATTCCTGTGAAGAATCAGGACAAACACAATGATCAGAAAGACATAATCACTTTGATCAGTAACAAGAACCATCCGATATTCTGGCGGGAAAGTATCTTTAGAATATGACACAAACCTTCGAGTGAATTTTTATAGCAAATACTTCATAACACTACCTACTGTTTTTCACACATTGTTGTGAAGAACGCTATGCAACCCCCATGATCAGATAGTGACAGGCACTATGCTTCAGTAAACAAATTCAAATTTGGCTCAGAACTTAAAGTTCATTTTAAGTTAAAATTGTGTGGGGGTTGGGTCGCATGGTACTCGGTCGTTTGGTCGCTGGTCTTTTGGTCGCCGGTCTTTTGGTTGCCCGGAAGGTTATTGATAATTACCATTTAAATCATTGCTCAAATTCCCTAAATACAAACTGCAAATTATTATTTAGTCATACTCAATGCTCTATTAATTATTAGGCTAAAGAAAAGCTCCAAATTTCCCGTACTTTTATTGTGTTTAGTTGGAGAACTTGTTAAGACCCTGACTGACGTCCCTTCCTAAGGGGACAACTCATGTACATACAAACTCTTATACACTCACACGTCCGCTCAGTGAAACTGGTCAGGGCCATTGTTGGCTTTTATTGATCCGTAAACCATGTTGTTTTACCTTGTTTTGGCCCGTTGTTTGGGTCCGGGCGACCAAAAGACCGGCGACCAAAAGACCGGCGACCAAATGACGGCGACCAAAAGACCGGCGACCAAAAGACCGGCGACCAAAAGACTGGCGACCAAACGACCCCCACACGGGGTCGCATACCTGTCATTCCATAAGGATTTTCCGTAAGTCATACAGATTTGTGAGAAAAAATCAACACTATGGCCAGTGTTAAAGTCATACGGATTCAGAAAATTTTCCCAATGTTTTTTTTCATCACATTTCCCGTATTTTGCTAAAGTGCTTTGAAAAGTTGATAGCCCGCCATATCAGGAATACAATCTCTCCCTCAGTTGACCCTCACCAGTTTGCTTATAGAGCTAACAGGTCCACTGAGGATGCTATCACCATTGCTCTACATACAGCATTGAGCCACCTGGAACACCATGGGAATTACGTGAGGATGCTTTTCATTGACTATAGCTCAGCCTTCAACACCATGAAACCGGACATTCTGACTGACAAACTCTCCCACCTCGGACTATCCTCCTCCATCTGCTGTTGGATAAAGAACTTCCTAATCAACCGACCACAAACTGTTAGACTTGGTTCCCACCTTTCTTCCTCCATTACACTGAGCACTGGCTCCCCTCAAGGCTGTGTACTGAGTCCTCTTCTGTACTCCCTGTACACTTATGACTGTACACCAACCCACCAGTCCAACTACATCATTGAACAACACAAAAACTAAAGAAATAATCCTGGACTTCCGCAAACAGAGCACAAATCTGGCCCCACTCCTCATAAATGGAGTCGTGTAGACAGGGTCCAGTCCTTTAAATTCCTGGGGGTCCACGTCACGGACAAGCTCTCCTGGTCCACAAACACCACGGCAGTAGTGAAGAAGGCCCAGAAACGACTCCATTTCCTGAGGGTACTCAGGAGGAACAACTTGGACACTAAGCTTCTGGTAACCTTCTATAAAGTCACTGTGGAGAGCATCCTGGCATACGGCATCACAGTGTGGTACGCTGGAAGCACGGCAGCAGACAAAAAGGCCATGCAGAGAGTGATCAACACTGCCCAGAGGATCGTCGGCTGCTCTCTGCCCTCACTGGAAGATATTGCCAGCCCTCGTTACCTCAGCAGAGCCGGGAACATTGTTGGGGACCCGGACCACCCTGGTCACGACCTGTTCCAGCTGCTTCCCTCTGGCAGGCGCTACCGGTCTCACAAGGCACCGACAAAGAGGCTTAAGGACAGCCTTCTTTCCCACAGCCATCAGGACTCTGAATTGCAGTAGCACGACACACAATCCCCTCTGTGTAACAACTTCGGGGTGAGGAAAGATGAAGGACGTTGGGCGGCGATCTGCCTCCTGCTGGCTGACTAGGTAAGTAGGCAGACAGTGGGAGGTAAGTGATCCATTTTATTCTTTGTTGGCATCGGTGAGGCAAACCTTTTCGCAGTCGCCGGGAGTAGGTTGTGCTCGGGAGGTGATGCGATGTATCCATCACGGCAGAATGCCAGCAAGTCTGAAACTATCACTTGGTTGGGCTCTTGCCTGAGAAAAGCGCACTTTGTGGAGAAGCACTTTCAATTTCGTCATACGCAGCTGGGTATGATGACAATTAGGCTTTTGTCTAGTCAATGATGATGACAAGCCTAAGTCTGATTTATTTTTATTTTTTTATTTACCTAACTTCGCTTTGCTTTTCCACAAATTCGCCTTGGTATGTGCAATTATGGCATTAGTCTTAGACTAATGCTATGATTGCAATCATGGCATTAGTCATAGACTAATGGTATGATGCACATACCGGAAGTAGGGGATTTATGAAACTAAAGGAAACTTTTAGACTGTCTATAAGAGTTTCCTATAGTTACGTAAATCCCCCAATTCCAGTCCAAGTATATCGCAACATTCTACTGAACAGGTGGTAATGTAGAAGCATGGAGCCTGCCAAAAAGGAGAGCTGCCAATCTCCATCAACCCCATTTCAGGAGTACCCTTGTCCCATTTCTGGAGTATTTCCGGAGTGAATGCGATTCACATAAAATTAATATAATAATAATAATAATAATAATAATAATAATCGGACATAGGCCCTGTCGTCATTATCAACAACAAAAAAGCCTACTTGTCATCACACCCAGAAACTGCGTGTGACAAAATTGGTGGTGCTTCTCCATAAGCTGCATTTACTCGGCAAAAGACCTAAATAGGTGATAGTTACGGAATCTTGTAATTTGGCATTCTGCTGTTATGGATACAGGTCGCTTACCTCTCACTGTCTTTCACTTACCTTCAGTCAGCTAGTAGGAGGCAGATCACCACCCAAACATCTTTTCATATTACCGCAAAAGGGAATGTGTGTTATGTTACCGCAAATTTAGAGTTCTGATGGATGTGGGGAAAAAACTGTCCTTAAGCCTATTTGTCCGTGCTTTGTGGGACCTATAGCGTCTGCCAGAGGGCAGCAGCTGGAACAGATTGTGACCAGGGTGGTAAGGGTCCCCTATGATATTCCAGGCTCTGCTGAGGTAACGAGGGCTGGCAATGTCTTCAGTGAGGGCAGAGAGCAGCCGACAATCCTCTGGGCAGTGTTAATCACTTTCTGCATGGCCTTTTTGTCAGCCGCCGTGCTTCGAGCGTACCACTCTGTGATGCAGTACGCCAGGATGCTCTCTACAGTGGTTCTATAGAAGGTTATCAGAAGCTTGGTGCCCAAGTTGTTCTTCCAAAGTAGCCTGAGGATATGGAGTCGTTTCTGAGCCTTCTTCACCACTGTCGTGATGTTTGTAGACCATGAGAGTTTATCCATGATGTGGACCCCCAGGAATTTAAAGGACTGGACCCTGTCTACACATACTCCATTTATGAGGAGTGGGGCCAGATCTGTGCCGTGTTTGCGGAAGTCCAGGATTATTTCTTTAGTTTTCGTGGTGTTCAGTGTGAGATTGTTCACCGAGCATCACGAAGACAATTTGTTGACCTCATCTCTGTAGGCCGACTCATCCCCCCCTGAGATGAGTCCGACCACAGTGGTGTCGTCAGCGAATTTGATGATGGCGTTAGACTGATGGGTGGGTGTACAGTCGTATGTGTACAGAGAGTACAGAAGAGGACTCAGTACACAGCCTTGAGGGGAGCCAGTGCTCAGTGTAATGGAGGAAGAGAGGTGGGGACCAAGTCTAACAGTCTGTGGTCGGTTGGTCAAGAAGTTCTTTATCCAGCAGCAGATTGACGAGGATAGTCCAAGGTGGGAGAGTTTGTCAGTCAGAATTTCCGGTTTTATGGTGTTGAAGGCTGAGCTATAGTCAATGAAGAGCATCCTCACGTAGTTCCCATGGTGTTCAAGGTGGCTCTGTGCTGTATGAAGAGCAATGGCAATAGCACCCTCAGTGGACCTGTTTGCTCTATAAGCAAACTGGTGAGGGTCAATTGAGGGAGGGATTGTATTCCTGATATGGCGGGCTACCAACTTTTCAAAGCACTTGATGATCACAGGCGTGATTGCAACAGGCCTATAATCATTCATGCTGTCAATGGTTGGCTTTTTGGGGACAGGGATAATGGTGGCAGATTTCAGACAGGATGGAATGATTGATTGTTGCAGGGAACAATTGAAAATTTTTGTGAAGACTCCAGCCAGCTGGTCAGCACAGGCTTTGAGCACCTTCCCAGGTACTCCGTCTGGGCCAGCAGCCTTCCTGGTGTTCACAGATCGCATGACCAGTCTCACTTCCTGTTGCCGGAACGTCAGTGTATTGCTGCAGGGTGGGGGTGGGGGTGTTGAGACTGGGTCTGATTTGTCAGTCTCAAAGCGGGCAAAGAAACGGTTCAATTCCTCCCCTAGTGAGGCATCTGCGTTAACAGACATATTATTGTTATTGTAGTTGGTAATATGTCGTATTCCTTGCCACATCTTCTTTGGGTTATTTTTTGTGAAGTGCTCCTCAATTTTCTTAGTATATGCTGCCTTGGCCTTTTTAATGCCTCTTTACAGCTCAGCTCTGGCAGCTCTATATTTTATCTTGTCCCCTGATCTAAAGGCGGTGTTACGGCATTTGATGAGTGCCTGTGTCTCATGGTCATCCAGGGTTTTTGGTTAGGAAAAAACCCGTATTCGTTTATCTATAGTGACGTTGTCAATGCAGTTTTTTATGTAAGAAAGTACAGAGTCCGTGTAGTCCTGGAGGTTGTCGTGTACAAAAAGTTCCCAGTTGGTGCGGGGAAAACATATAAAATGTAAAAAGAATTAGCGTAGGACAATTTAAATTAAACTGTTATTCTCATGTTTTTACATTAACTGAAATATTGTGTTTTTGCAAACTAGTACTTGAAAAAGTACAGCATAATGAAAATAAGTTTATCTTTGTGTTTGGGTCCTTCTACGTGCGTTTTAGAGTCAGTAATTCCAACATGTGTCACGCTGAAGTCGCACTCGCATGTTGTGCAATGTGCAAATGTCGGTCCTTTTGGAGATGGCTTCAACGTGGGATATTGCGTCAAATATGAACTAATAAACTTCTGCGAGTGTCTTGGTTTCTTAATAGAAGTTTCATCCATATTGCCATCCATTTTGCACTTAACCTGAGCAGGCATGTTGATAAGACTTACCAGTGCTTTGTAATACTCCTACTTCCTTTAGAACAACCCCGGAAAGGATAGGGTTTGTTTCTGTTAGGTTCATCCAATTGTAGGTTCCTTAGGTTTTTCCAATTCAGCTTTCAATAAAAAAGGCATCTGTAGTCACATCACATTTAATTCTTGCAAGAGAGAATACATCCGGCAGCTCGCCCCACCCAAGATTATTCTAAAGAACGGCATTATGTCCTGCCCATTTAAGGCTTCAAATCAAAACAATTACAAGGTTATTGATTCCATTTGCGTAAGCAAGAAACAAAACAATTCACATAATCAAGCAACCCAAGCGTCAACCTAGCGTCACAAATTAAAACAATATGCTTGATAGTCATCCGCTGACCCAACAACAATTTAAGCGTCCTTCACCGATCTTCATTGTGAACTCGCATCTGGGGAAGGGGTCGACGCGTATCTTCCAGTAATCAGTCCTCGGAGCAAGAACTCAGTGGATTGTTTTATGTCCTTTCGAACTTGTATCTCTCGCTGTCCTGGAGAGCGACCTTGGCGCAAGCGTTTGCTTCACATATTAATTCAACTCTAACATAAAGGCGATCAAACACATATATATATTGTTTAATATAGTTACACATTTAGGATGAGCAAATATATTGATTAATATAGTAAGCATGTATATTATAAGGCTCTATATTCATTGCAAACACATTTATAATAATGATTACCCCAACATTCCCCCCTATATTATAAATTTGCACATGATCCCCTTAATAAAACTTCCTTTCAGCTTTATTCCATTAATTCTAAATGAACATATAGTAACATCCCAGAATTAACCCAACATTCCCCCCTTTTTTATTATATGTTCGTTTTTTATTTTATGGCAAATCCAAGAAGAGAGGGATATCTCCGTTGGCTGTTTTAATTTTACCCGCTTAGGCCCTACTCGTTCGGCAGGTCTGAAAGCAGAAAACAAAATCATTTTCGCCATATTTTTCATCCTCGAAATTACCATGCTCTTGAAATTCACTGCTTCCCTCAGTATGTCTCATCAACAGAGGATATAATTCATGCAATTTAGAATTTGTAGGGGCAATCGCAGTGGTTATAAGTCGGCTCATCAAAGATCTTAAGCAGGGAATAATACAACACCCACATAATGTCAAAATCGTAGCAAAAAGGGCTACGGAAAATGCAACAAATTTGGGCCAAAATCCAAAGGACATGCCACCAGCTTTCAAGGGCGGATTCTCTGACTCCAGAATGCTCCTTCATATTTGCGGTTGAGGGTCTGCAGGCCACTAATGGCCCTGGTGTGGGACCCAGTGGGGGGCGTGTTGTTGAGTGCAACATTTTCAAACGTTGCATACGCCCCCTGCTCCTTCAAGAAGCATTTCAACCGCTGCACGATCCTGGAACGCCGTCAGACTAGTGGCTGCCAGTTGTTCCTTTATCGCCACAAATCCCTGTTCAGTATAATTTCCAAGTTTTGGACATTGTAATGCAGGTAATTTATCCAATCAACATTTTTGTTTGGAGTAATTAAAAGAAAAATATACTCCCAACCTGCTGCGATCTGAATAGCCAACTTATACTCATCCTCGTGGATGCCAATCGCATCAATGTATGTCGGATCACCCTCTCTCCATGCGACGCCGTCGCGAGGGGCCCGCCATCATACCGGATTTCCAATTGTATCTCTACTGTAGATGGAAAAACAGACACTGGTAATAGCAGTGAGACCAAGGCACAAAGTCCTGCTGTCATTTTGGCAGGAGTCGTATAATTTGTTTTGACCCCACCACCACCATAGGTCAGAACGTGGTACCAGGGTGTAGTCGGTTTTAGGACGTGGGCACACCACGTCTCATTTATCGCCTCCAGCTTCAGACCATGCCCTGTAAGGTTTTAAGCAGGTAAAATGATTTAAAAGCGACATGTGTTGAAAAGTTCTTGTAACTGGGTAGACATTATTCCATTTCTCACAATTGGGGCTTACATTTTCATTTGTCATTATCTCCATTACACAATCAGGAGTAATTTGCGCGGGTACTACTCGTAAGAGAGGGCGGGGCCCCATACATGTTATGCAGGTTTGATTTATAGTAATAGCTGCATTTTCCATCAACAATAACCAATTTTTCTTACCGCCTCCCGTTTTGGGAACTCCCCGTTGCAGAAATGAATTCTCTGGTCATTTCAGATTTTAATTTTACTAGGGCGAATCCGGGTGTTTCCATCTCTGACGATTTTCTCCACCTGCCCATGGACTTAGGAAAAACGTCAGACAAGGATCCACAAGTTAATTTGTCCCCCACCGTATGGTTTAATTTTATCGAAGGCCTGATGGTTTTTTCGCACACGTGTGTCATCCAAGCTTGCCAATCTAGACCAGTTTCTGCAACAAGGTTTCCCCAATCTGTTTTAGGACTGTTATGTACCACACATATTCTATAAAATCCATGTGTATCCTTTGAAATGGATACGTAGCTTTTGTAGCATATAGATTGAATATATAACCTCCCCCTTTTTTTTTTTTTTTTTTTTTTTTTTTTTTTTGAGGCATGAAATTTACCATGACTCAAAATGGCAGCCCTCCCAGATAAGTCTTTTGTTTTTGTTTAGTCCCCCAGGTTCCCAAAATTTCCCATTGCAGAAATCAAAAAATTTCATTTGGCGAAATTCTTTTCTTTTTGTTTCTGTCCTACTCTGCCACCGCCGTCCTTGAAAGGCTTATCAGCGATTTCAGAAATATTCCACCTTGATATTAGAATATTGATATATCTTGGTGGCTAGCCAATTGAAACACAAAAGACAGACACTCATCCACGCTCGCACTCATAATCAAGGAATTTGCTTTGAGTGCTCCCCCAATCATCCACAATTTTGGTTTGTTGGAGTACAACTGGAGTACCCAGAGAAAACCTACGAATTCTTGAGGACACCAGGAATACTCCACACTCCGGAAGGTCTGGATCCACTCCGCATTAGTAGATCCTCGAACCGCAAAATTGATGCCTGAAGAAACTAGATAATTAATGTATTAGATCCACATGCCACATATCTCATTGTTCTGCATTAAGTTACCCCCCTTTCAATGTTATCGAATTTTGCCCATTCTAGTCAACCCATCTACTTAAAGCATTTCTCCAAGGTTGATATTTTATAATTTGGAGATGTTATTTTTAAAACATAGACATTATTTCATCACTTGTTTCACACCATGAAAGGCCCCACCTGAATCTAGATTTTATTTTATTTTATTTTTTATTTTTTATTTATTTATTTTTTTGTAGATATTCCCCTATATCTAAGCTTGTTATTGCCAATCGTTATCACCGTAACATTCAGGTGTATTAACCCCATAATTGCAATGCAGTAAGTTTTGGCTAAATTCTTAATTTGTATGCCCCTAAAGCAATAGACAGTAATAACGCCCCAATAGTCATCAATATGCCCTATACCAAAGCATACGCCCCCTTCAGGTCAAACAAGGAAAGTCTTTTGTGCACCTAAAGACGCTCCATGTTTCTTCTAGGGAAACTATGCCTATCCTTAACCAATTATCCCATCTACCCCAGCCAGGTTCAATTTACCTAATAATTTGGACGAATGCCACGAAATTTCTCATGCCATTTCTGCATTGTTAAATTCATGTCTGATCTCTTTAACAACCAAATAACTCTTAATACCTAAAAAATAATTTGTAAATCACCCCATACTATGTTTACTTAAGATAAGAGCTATTTTTTATAGCTCTCCGTTACCACAAGGAAAATCTACAATAATTAAATTAGAGAAATCAACCTTTTACTAGGCATTTCCTAATTACAATTTTTTTTCAATGCTTAGTAAAGGACCCACAAATTGTAACCAATATGGCATAATATTGTAAAAAAAACAAAAACAAAATTCCATTCATTTTTCTTTAAACCAGCCAATCACCTATATTGAAGTATTTTGAACAAACCAACCATTCAAAAACTGTAATAATATCGTTTTATCCTCCAAAACTAGCTCTCTTCAATCAAGAGCCCTTTGAACTTCACAAAACAAAAAATAAAATAATAATAATAGTATTTATTCCCAATTCCAAAGCTTTTACCAAATCAATCTTTGCCAAACAGATTTTCTATCACCTCGAAAACTATTTCTTATTAAATCCCAAAAATAAATGCGAAGATAATTGCGGAACCATGCATCCCTTGCAGACCATGATTGTTCTTATTCTGAAATGTTTAAACGGAAGCGCGCCCTTAGCCGCTGACTGTGACCTTCACGCTCGCTGCAGAAGCAGCTTATCAATGTTGACATTCCTAAGCGACCTCTTTTTCTGCGCACAATGTAGCGCTTCCCCCCAATCAACACATTATTTGGCAAGTTTAGAGTATGACAAAAAACGCAGTTTTGGCAACCCCGCTAAACATTTAATTTGCTGTTTTGTATTTCTGTTAACCAAAATATTCCCGCTAGCAGACGGGAACGAAACCAGGATAAGCCACAATAAGCCATTTCATTCCAGTACATTTAGTTACTATTAACAAAGCATGCCTAGCACTTGGAAATAACCATTTTAATTGCAATTTTACAACTTTCAGCATCACACAAAAAATTCCAATTGAATTCATTCACAAAGAATGTGATCTCTGGTTTAAAATTTAGCTCAACATCCTCATTCAAATCATTTTGAGCAGGCCTGCCTTGTTTTTAGAGACTTTTTGTCCAGGCAATCACGCACATAGTATTTTTGAAAACCCGATTTACTTGTTTTTTTTTTTTTCCAACTTCTTGGCTTACATTCCTATCCTCCCCCGTCAGCCGAGTAGCCCGCGCTATCTTTTATTTTTTATTTCACACAACGGACCCGTTTTATCACTCCCTTTTTCTGTGGAACAAGCCGCCTCGCTTGTATCTCCCTTCACATATTATATAGATTACTTCTATGCTTAGTGCCTATTTTATCCTGCAGGTTTTAATATTTCATGCATATTTAAGCTGGCCAGCAAACCCATATTTGTTTATCCATAAATTTAGGTGTTTAACCCTTGTAGCGCTTTGATTTTCAACAAATTTCAATCTCTACACGGCAGACGCTGTTTTGGATCGTCGTCTCTAGCCGCTTTTTTATTCGAGCTGCTCATCTTTGGATGGAGCTCGCGTGCACTCAGTTATCAGTTAGTAAATTTCTTTTTCCGCGGAAGGACATACGTAACACACGCAACACGTAACACACGCAACACAAATGTATACCCTAGCTTGATATACTGTCAGAGTTATATTTGTACCTTTCCGGACCACAGTACAGGACACCCCGAACTGCCCCAAGTTTTATAGACTCATGCTCTGTCTCGTTACCTGGCAGCGACTAGTATACCCAGGGTTTGTAACGCAGTCCCCTGGACGCGTGTCGCAGTCCCCTGGACGCGAGTCACATTTAAAAAAAAATGGACTTACCAGATATGACACCAGATGTCTCTTTCAGAGTGTTAGTCATCAACCGTCGAGAACCCAAGTCGCCTCGTCGAGTAATCCAGCCCGGAAAGGGTATTTAAGCGCCGTGCACGGTCTTTCCAGATATCGAACGGAAGCGACCTGGATTCTGCTCCGGTATCTTGACCACAGGCTCGAAGGACCAAATGTTAGGTTCATCCAATTGTAGGTTCCTTAGGTTTTTCCAATTCAGCTTTCAATAAAAAAGGCATCTGTAGTCACATCACATTTAATTCTTGCAAGAGAGAATACATCCGGCAGCTCGCCCCACCCAAGATTATTCTAAAGAACGGCATTATGTCCTGCCCATTTAAGGCTTCAAATCAAAACAATTACAAGGTTATTGATTCCATTTGCGTAAGCAAGAAACAAAACAATTCACATAATCAAGCAACCCAAGCGTCAACCTAGCGTCACAAATTAAAACAATATGCTTGATAGTCATCCGCTGACCCAACAACAATTTAAGCGTCCTTCACCGATCTTCATTGTGAACTCGCATCTGGGGAAGGGGTCGACGCGTATCTTCCAGTAATCAGTCCTTGGAGCAAGAACTCAGTGGATTGTTTTATGTCCTTTCGAACTTGTATCTCTCGCTGTCCTGGAGAGCGACCTTGGCGCAAGCGTTTGCTTCACATATTAATTCAACTCTAACATAAAGGCGATCAAACACATATATATATATTGTTTAATATAGTTACACATTTAGGATGAGCAAATATATTGATTAATATAGTAAGCATGTATATTATAAGGCTCTATATTCATTGCAAACACATTTATAATAATGATTACCCCAACAGTTTCAAAACAAAAGACTGGTGGTTTAGCTTTAATAATACTTACGTTACTGATGAACAAAAACAAAAATGTAAATGTTAAAGCGATAGAGACTACCTATGTAATCGATTGCCACGCTGAAGTCGCACAAGACGAATCATTTGTCAGAACTCGAAATTCGGTGGGATCTTTCGCAACGGAATGGCTTCGGGATAGTGTGTAGCCATACACATGACAGTCAGCAAGTATTGGTTGCCAGATTTGGTTCGCGGAAGGGGACCAACACAATCTACTAGAATGTGTTCAAAGGGCTCCCCCATTGTTGGAATAATCCTTAGGTATTTCCAAATTCACAATAAAAGAGGCATCTGAAGTCACATCTTTGTTTAATTCTTGCAAGAAGAGAATACATCCATCCGCGACTCTGGTCAGGATAAATCTAACAACTCAAGGTCTCCCTCGCTTATTTATTCATAAGATTTTAACGCCATGCCCCACAGAAGTCTAAACAACTTTAGAGTCTCATAACAATTTATCACAGTCATCAAAACAATTGTAGGTCTGCCGAATCTTCCCAAGAGCGCTTGTTGTGGACTCATCCTGCGAAGCCAAAACAGTCCACTGTTCCCAAGGGCGCTTGTTGTGAACCCATCCTGCCCAAGGCCATTCCCAGTCCTCTTGATGCGAACCACAGTCCTTACTTTTGCATTGAAATGGCTTTTATTAATGCCAATAACTCTAACATAAAAGAAAAGCGTTCATACGCAATCCCATAATCATTTTTTAAAATTTATAACAAATACAAATACACTTGGGGGAAGTCCGTTGTCTCAAGCTTTACCAGAATTCACCTTACTTGCATATCTGGCCTAAAAAAGGAAGAACAAAATCATTCTCGTTCAACTCATTTTCATAATTTGCATTATCCTGGACATCAATGTTATCACCAGTAGGCTGTCTAATAAGCAGATACAATCCTTGTAATTCGGAATTTGTTAGAGCTACTGTATCAACCCTAAGTCGGTCTAGCAAAAAGCATAAGCAGGGAATAAGACAATACCCACACATTGTCAAAGTATTAGCCAAAACAGCTATTGATATCACCTCAGTGAAGGCCATTTTTTTACATTTTGCGAAGGCCTTATCCCACCAGTCTGCCAGAAGATGGATCGTTCCACTACAAAGTGCCTCTTTGTTTCCGGTTCAGGGTCTGTAGGCCTTCAGCGGCCCAGGTTAGGGACCCATTGGGGGACGTGTTGTTGAGTGCAACATTTTCAAACATTGCATACGCCCCCTGCTCCCTCAAGAGCACATCAACCGTCAGAAGCATATCAACCGCTTTGCGGTCCTGGAAAGTCATGAGACTGGTGGCTGCCAGCTGTTCCTTCATTGCAAATCCAATTTCCTTTTTTTTGGACATTGTAATGGTTGTTGTTCATCCTATTCATATTTTTATTTGGCGTAACCCAAAGAAAAATAGACTCCTGCTGCAATTTGGCGTAACAGACCCATAAGTCGGATCGCCATCCCTCGATGAGGCTCAACGTCGTCGAGAGAGCCCAGTCGCCGCACCAAAATTCTGAGCCGCCAATTGTATCTCCTTCACTCTAAAACAGATACTGGTAAAAACAGTGAAACCAAAGCACATAGTCCTGTTTCTTTTTTTACAGGAGTTATATAATTTATTTGTCCCACTTCACCACCATAAGCCAAAACGTGGAATCAGTGAGACCGTTAATCTTGGACAATGGGCACACCATGTCTCATCTACCGCACCTAGATTCAGACCATGCCTGTAAGGTTCAAACAGGTAAAGTTAGCACAGTGGAAAAATTGACTTTTCATTCACTGCTTCTGTAATAGGATGGACACTGTTTCAATATTTTTCCTTTTCTTTACAAGCAGGACACTTTTTTCTTTTGTAAAAACACTTTACCCAAAGAATGGTGATTGAGGGAGATTTTATATCCGATCGTATTTTCCCTCGTCTGGTCGTTTGTTTAACCCTTTGTAAGAAGGTTTAGTCTCAATTGAAACGTTTGAACCATTGAAACCATATGGAGACAATAAAACCAATATACGAAGTTCTTTCCAATTAATATTGGATTGTTTGCATTTTATCGGGTCAGAAAGTTTATCTTACCTGTCTCATCAACCGTTTCAACTGAGGGTACCTTCTTACAATGCAAAAGGTGGCTCCACATCCCCTTCTCGTCATGCTAGTGCTTCTTCTTTATAATGCAGGTTGAGCACCTCCGTTGGTCCAGTCCGTTTCCTGTTGAGAAGCACAGTTTCCATCTGCTAACCCAATTTGAATGTGTTTTCTTAAAGATTTTTTCAGTTCCAATCGTGCAGTGAATAATGGCGATTTGTATGGTCTACTAAATAGGATTTCCCTATGTTGTTGTCCTGTTGAACTCGTTATGTAGGCAGTGATTTCATAATGAGATATGGAACCTTCTGTCCATCCAGCCAACAATTTTGTTAACACAATTTGGGTGCCATTATCGCTATAAATCTTTGGAATTTCAAATTGTGCACTGATATGCCGAGCACAGGTTAAGCATGCTATGCCACCAACTTAACCCTATAAGTTGTGTAGTGGCACCGTACAGAGGCCACCCTCCCCCCTGTCGAGACACAGGACTTCCCATGACTCAAGCTAGCTTTGTTAAAAGCAACTCACCCAAGTAAGCTGAGGTACCAATTTGTTTTTGTTTGTTTTTGTTATTACCTCAGTGATCCCAAATCTCACATTTCGCAGAGCAAATTATTTGTTTCTCCACATTAAGTTTCAAATGTGGAGTACTGCTGCTGCATTCCTGTCAAAAATTTCAAGTGGTGAATTTTTTTTCTTTCTTTTAGTTTTTGTTTTTGTACTAACCTGCCGCCGCCATCCTCGAAAGGCTTATTGGCAATTTCAGAAATCAATATCAAATTTCCAAATCCTTTTCCACCTTGATAATTGATTGTAGATTATATTTTGGTGGCTAGCCAATCAAAAACACAAAAAGACAGACCATCATCCACGCTCACACTCATAATCAGGGGAATTTGGAGTGTTCAACCAGTCTAGCATCCATAATTTTGGTTTGTTGGAGTAAACTGGAGTACCCAGAGAAAACCCACGAATTCTCGAGGACACCAGGAATACTCCACACTCTGGAAGGTCTGGATCCACCCCTTCCATTAGTAGATCCTCGAACCGCAATGTTGATGCGTTAATTACTCAATCAATCAATTTGGGTTTTTTACCCATACATCAGTGGCCTGTAAATTTTCATCACAGGTGTAAACCACCATCCACAGTCGGGCTTTTTGGGAGTTCACCCATTTTTGTCTGCCCCGTCAGCAATAATCATTCCAGAAGGAACTAGGTAATTAATGTACTAGACTAGCGTGTCACACATCTACAAATAGAAATTTGTTTTGGAAGTTCAATCGCCGCCGTTCGTCGCCCTAGTCAGCCAGGATGAGCGACTGACATGCGAGTGGCTCTGATTAACTCCTTGTTTGCCAATAATGCAATAACGGAAAAGTTGTGACACATTGAAACACACACACCCACCCAGGTATATTAACCGTTTGTAAAAATGTACCTCCATATATCGCATTAAATTATACCCCCCGTCAATGCTATCAGTTTAGCTGTTTGTACGCAGAATTGAGGCGGCAATAGTTTCACCTCTAAGGTTTGTTTTAGTAGTTGTCAATATATCTCGCATTCTGTTCGAATTTTGCCCATTTCATTTTATTCCTAGACAACCCATCTACTTAAAGCATTACTCAAAGGTTGATAATTTATAATTTGGAGATGCTATTTTTGAACATAGACATTATGTCATCACTCGTTCCATACCATGAAAGCCCCCACCAGAATTTGGGCGTCCAGTGCCAAAATAGAGCCTATTTTTTAAATTTCCCCCGAATTTTGCTGTAGATATGGAATTCTCATTCCCCAAATACCCCAGAATTCATGCGCCAACGCATTTTGTTAAAACCCAAAGCGACAAACATAATCTGCTTCTTTAGCCAGATTTTGGAACCTGGAGAATTGTTCTTTTCCCCCTTATCTAAGCTTGTTCTTGCCAAATGTTATCACTGTAACATTTAAGTGCATTAACCCCATAATCCCAATGCTGTAAATTTTAAGATAAAGTTCTCTTAATTTGTATGCCTTTAAAGCAATAGAAAGCAACGCCATTTGGTTGTATCAATGTGATCAATGCTTATCCAATCCGTAATATCAACATGCCCCATGCCAAAACATATTTCACCCGCTCAGGACAAACGGAATGTTCTTCTGTGCACTTGAAAACCACCCTATGTTTCTCAGTCCCAGGGAAATTATGCCTATCCTACATCAGTTATTTGATCTACCCCAGCCAGGTACAATTTATCTAATAATTTGGACGAATGCCATGAATTTTCTCATGCCATTTCTGCATTGTTAAATTCATGTCTGATCTCTTTAACAACCAAATAACTCTTAATACCTAAGACATAATTTGCAAATCACCTCATAGTATGTTTACTTAAGATAAGAGCTATTTCCTATAGCTCTCTGTTACCACAATAAAAATCTACTATAATTAAATTTGAGAAATCAACCTTTTACTAGGCATTTCCTGATTACAATTTTCAATGTTTAATAAAGGACCCACAAATTGTCACCAATATGCCATAATATTGTAAATTTTTCCCATTCCTTTTTCTTTAACCAGCCACTCTCTTATGTTAAAGTATTTTGAACAAACCAACCATTCAAAAACAGTATTAATATTCTTTTATCCTCCAAAAACTAGCACTCTTTAATTAAGAGCCCTTTGAAATCCACAAATTGGTCAATTTGCTCTATTCCCAATTCCAAAGCTTTTACCAAATCAATTTTTACCAAAACATATTTTCTATCACCTTAATATATATTGCTGTTTAAAACCCGAAACATGAATGCGAAAGTAATCGCATCACCCTGCATTCCTTGTCGACCATGTTTTGCTCTTATTCTGAAATGTTCAAACGGAAGCGCGCCCTTAGCCGCTAACTGTGACCTTCACGCTTGCTGCGACAGCAGCATTCTTATCTTTTGTTTATAAATTCCAAAACGCTCTCTTTTTCTTTATGTGCACAATGCTTCGCCTCCTGTGCACAATTCTAACGCTTTTTAAAGAAGACTAAATTAATTCCTCTCCCGATATCCAACTATATCACAATATTTTGCCAAGACCCCATAATCACAATATGCTGCAAGCATAACTATATCATAGCAAACCCCATTTTTGCCCTCAAGTTTGCTTCAGCACCCCCAAGGCCAATTATTGTAATGTTTTCACGGAAGGGGTCCAAAAAAAAATTAGTCGCTTGTGGGGTCCGCGTGCATACTGAATGCCTAACACCGTCAAATCAGCCGTCCCACGGCCCACATGTTTGTCCGCGTTCAAATCAGCAGTCACACCAAAACAGAGCGCTTCCCCCGCAGTCGACGCATTATTTGGCAAGTTTAGAGTATGACAAAAAACGCAGGTTTGGCAACCCCGCTAAACATTTAATTGGCCGTTTTGTATTTCTTTTCGTCTGTTAACCAAAATATTCCCGCTAGCGGACGGGATCAAAACCAGGACAAGCCGCAATAAGCCATTTCATTCCATTAAATTGACAGTTAACCAAATCAAATGCCAGTTTTTCCATTAAATTTAGCTCAACATCCTCATGTTCAAAATCCTCATTCAAATCATTTTGAGCAGGCAAGCCTTGTTTTTAGAGACCTTTTTGTCCGGGCAATCACGCGATATAGGCCCCAATTTTCCGCAAACCCAGCACATAGCAGTTTTGAAAACCCCATTTCTGTTTAACCTCCTTATTTGTTTTTTCCAATCTCTTGGCTAACATTCCTATTCTCTCGCCACCTATCTCGGTAAATATTTTCCCCGTCAGCCGAGGAGGCAGCGCAATTTTTTTTTTACACAACGGATTCGTTTTATCACTCTTCTTTCAGTGGAACAAGCCGTCTCGCTTGTATCTCCATTCACATATTATATATAGATTTGATTATCTCTATGCTTAGTGCGTATTTTATCCTGCAGGTTTTTATATTTCATGCATATTTAAGCTGGCCAGCAAACCCATATTTGTTTATCCATACATTTAGGTGTTTAACCCTTGTAGCGCTTTGATTTTCAACAAACTTCCAATCTTTACACGGCAGACGCTGTTTCGGATCGTCATCCCTAGCCGCTTTGTTATTTGAACTGCCCATTTTGAAGGGAGTTCGCGTGCACTCAGTTATCAGTTAGTTAACTTTCTTTTCCGCCTTTTATTATCGGAACTACACTCGTAACACAAATGTATACCCTAGCCTGATATACCGTCAGAGTTATATTTGTACTTTTCACAGTACAGGACACCTCGAACTGCCCTAACACACGAAATACACGTAACACAAATGTATACCCTAGCCTGATATACCGTTGGAGTTATATTTGTACTTTTCCGGACCACAGTACAGGACACCCCGAACTACCCTAAGTTTTATAGACTCATGCTCTGTCTCTTTACCTGGTAGAGACTAGTATGCGCAGGGTTTTATTGTCTCATTTCTCAAAATGGACCTACACATGCAATGCCCCTTCGCGCATTTGGCAACCGTCAACAAATGCAGACATTCATGTGGACTTACCAGAGATGTCCTCAGATGACTCTTTCAGTAGGATTAGTCGTCAACCGTCGAGAATCCAGGGCGCTCCTTCGAGTAATCCAGCCCGTAAAGGGGATTTAGCTGCCGTGGCCACGGTCTTTTTCCCAGATATCGAACGGAAGCGTCCTGGATTCTGCTTCGGTATCTTGACCACAGGCTCGAAGGACCAAAATGTTGGACCATCCTGCGAAGCCAAAACAGTCCACAGTTCCCAAGGGCGCTTGTTGTGAAACCATCCTGCCCAAAGCCATTCCCAGTCCCCTTGATGCGAACCACAGTCCTTACTTTTGCATTGAAATGGCTTTTATTAATGCCAATAACTCTAACATAAAATAAAAGCGTTCAAGTACATATATATAATAATATTGATAAACATTTATAATAATGATAAACCTAACACCCATGATGGGTATCGGACGTAAAGGAGCAGGTGAGATTGTTTGATTAGGCTTGTCAGTCATTTGACACACGTGACAAGTGCGGCAAAACGTGGACATGTCTTTTCTAAGGCCTGGCCAAAAGAAATGCTTGGATAGGCGCGAATAGGTTTTAGTAACTCCTAAATGACCAGCCCAGAAATTGTCATGGGCCAAAGACAGTACTGACTGGCGAAACGGTTTGGGCACTACTATTTGACAGGCCTCGTCCCTTTCACCATCACCCTCCTTCTGCGGAAACCACCTACACATGAGCAGTCCATCATAAACATAATAAGCTGTCGGCATGGTCTTCGCAACTTCAGGTGCAACAGTATATTCAAAACACTTGTTTAGGGTACTGTCCTCAATCTGAGCAGCAAAAAGAGCGTCACGAGTCATATGAACTCCCTTCTCAGAGGCTAGAGCCACAGCAGACTCTACACGGTGTCTGATAAATCTACTTCTTCTTGTCGTTTTCGAGCCTGCGCTCGAGTGACGGCACATACAGGGAATAAATCAGGAAAACTTTTGGAAAGCGCATCGGGACATGAAATAACCGGCTGCTTTAGCACCTCCACCACAGGCACTACTCTGTTTCTCCCCCTGATAATGTCGTTCCCCAAAAGAATATCCACCCCTGCCACTGGCAAACTCGATGTTTCCCTTACTTTGTATGTACCTGTGATTAACTCACACTTCAAGTGGACTTGATGTAACGGGGCGGATATATAACCGCAACCTACTCCCGTTACCAACACATTGGATTCAGACTCGGCAGAAAAAGGTAGGATACCAGACAACATCAGAGACTGGTTCGCGCCGGTGTCCCGTAATATACGGACCGAGCGAGCTTGTTGCAAATCTGAAGGGAGAGAGACACCCACTATACCAATAGGGCATGTACCCATTATCGACAACGTCCATCGAGTCACCTGACGATTTAACATCAGAGACTGTAGACTGAAGACGCAGGGTCTGAACCAGTCCTGTCTCTTTCACATTCAAATCCTTTACCTGGTCCTTTTTCTGACTGTTTTCCAGGAAAAGCAATCCACTTCAGGATGCCCAACTCTATGGCAAAAATTACACCTACGCGTCTCGCGCTCCGTGACAGAGTTTCGACGCCAAGAAGGCGCTACTGTATTACCGGGAATTGCAGCTTACTAACCGGATTTGAGTGAGGAGAGCCCAGGTCATCAGATCGAGTAGACCCAAACAACCTTTTGTGAGTAAGCAAATAGTTATCGGCGAGAACGGTGGCTTCTGACATCGTTTTAAACTTGCGCTCGTTTAAGTGGGCCACTATGCGTTCTGGTAGACAATGTTTCAATTCCTCAATAAGAAGTAACTCAGTAAGTGTTTCAAAAGTGGAAACTTTGCTTACCTCGCAACAACGTTTGAAGTACACTTCTTTTTCGCGGCCAAACTCAGACACTGCCTGTCCAGGCTTTAATTTGTGATATCTGAACTTTTGGCGATATACCTCAGGCACCAGTTCATACACGCGCAGCACTGCTGCTTTTACCTTATCATATACAAGGCCGTCTTCTACCGACATTGTACTCAATGCTTCGAAACCTTTTCCAGAGAGTTTACTTTGCAAGACCAGAGCCCAGCCTTCTGCTGGCCATTTATGTGACTGTGCTATGCGTTCAAATTTACTAAATCACGCCTCGACGTCTGTGTCACGGAACTGCGGTACAAGAGGAAGGCTTTTACTGACATTAAACCCCTTACTCTCTACCCTACTTGAACTCCTTGCGAGTTCAACCTCCAGCCTTTTAATTTCACTCTCCTTCTCGAACTCCAATTTCTTGAGGGCTAGCTGATGGGCTTACTCCCTATCCTTAGCCTCACATTGCAAACGCAACATCTCCAGAGCAATATGGGGATCTTCCCCAACAGGTAAAGTACGATTACCCTCTGGTTTGCCCTTTAAGCCAGCCATGAGATTGGAACACTGATTCTGGCGCCAACTAGTGGTGAAGGATCTGCAGATGCTCCACCTGTGGTTCCTAAGTACTGCTCTGCTATTAAAATCTGGATAACCTCCTGCTTCAAATCAGCTAGCTTTGTAGTCATGGACAGAGTGGACCCTAGATGAGCGACTAGATCAGGGTTGGGCAAACTTTTCAGCCCGGGGGCCACATTGACTTTAAAAATTTGACAGGCGGGCCGGGTCAGCACAAGATACGATACAGACGCTCCCCTACTTACGAACAAGTTAGGTTCCGAGCGATTGTTCATAAGTTGAATTTGTTCGTAAGTTGATTCAGTGCTATATTTTGTATTATAATATATGTTTAAGGCCTATATAAGTATATTGAAAGTTTATATAAGTGCATTTGTATGTTTAAGGCTTGTATAAGTAACCTGAATTGGTTTGTACTGAAAAAAACATTTAACGAAGGATCGTCGAACGATTCAAGCAGTGGCGGGCCGTCAGGGCCTTCAAGGCCTTTTCTGCTGGCCTAAGAAATATTTGAATCATATTATATTTTGTCCATCAATACTTATTATTCCAAATGGTCTGTTAGCTTCTTTTCATTGCTTTTCCCCCTGGTTGCACTGCTTCCAGATGTGTGTTTTCATATTGAAGCATTTAACCAATCACAATTCAGCCGTTATTTGTTGCCAGATCAGATCTGCCTCAAAGCCTTCACAATCAGTTCTGCGGGGTCTGCTGCATTGAACAAGACTGTTGCTTTTAACCAATCAGATTTCGAGTTGGTAACCCCACAATGATTTTTCATAGGAGTTAGCATTTTGCTGGCTGGGATATGTCATTGCTTTCACCAACTATGATTGGCTAGTAGGCGGGCCGCAGCCAGAGATGGCAAACTCCACCCACATTGGCCGACAGTGGCAAAAACAAATGGATTCTGTTGCAGATTTCTCTCACAAAGCTATTTTCCAGACTGACTTTTCCAAGAAATGGACATCATTAAGAAAGGGCGGTCAACTCCAAAGCTAGCAAGCCTGTTACAGCCAGGAAAATGGTATGTGCGCGCCACTTTCAGTGTGCTAACTTAGCTGCACCATCAAATATATTGTTGTGTTGATTTAAAGCCATTTTCAAGACGGACTATGCCGGAAATATGACAGGACAGGCTCGACTTTCATCATTAGCTTCGATGGCGATAGAAAAGAAGGAAGAAAGAAAGGAGGATGGATATTGTGTACAGTTAAAAAGAATTTTTGGTGAGGAATATATGGATATATTCCTAAATAATATTTCAATTGTGGGCCCGGTTCTGATATCTGAAAAGCTCCAGTGTTTTTATTTAAGCTCCAGTGTTTGTATTTAATCACAAAATGCTGCTAGGAAGTGGATTTTACCCCATTTTACCCCAGTTTAATTTTTGGCGTTTCGCCATTGACGTCCATCGCTGTCTTTTCCCGGGAAAAATAACCCCCCTGGCCTGGTTGTAATGTCTCAAAAGCTCCAGTATTTGGATTCAATCAATAAATGCTGCTAGGAAGTGGATTTGACCTAATTTTAGTTCATTTTTTGTCATTTCACGTATGGACGTATCGACGTTCATCGCTGTCTTTTTACCGGGGAAATTATACTCCAGGCCCGGTTCTGATGTCTAAAAAGCTCCAGTATTTGTATTTAATCAATAAATGCTGTTTTCGGCTGGATTTTACCCAATTTTCGGGCAATATTTGCCTGTACGCCATTGACGTTCATCGCTGTCTTTTCCCAGGAAAATCGCCCCCCTGGCCTGGTTTTAATGTGTGAAAAGCTCCAGTATTTGTATTTAATCATGAAATGCTGCTAGGAAGTGGATTTTACCCCATTTTTGTGTATTGATTTATTGATTATTTTTTATGTGTCGCAGTCTAGCTGCAGTAGAGGTTTTATAGCCATAAAATAGTTTTTGAGGGTTGGATTGATACGTTGAAGGCGCTACGAGAAAATGCACCGACCGCCACTGTTATTGTCAAATGATTTTTGTCAGCAATTATAAAAACTTTTGATAATATTCGATAAGTTTAAAATGCAATTACATCACCCAAACACCCCAAAAAACGGGGCCTCTGATGTGACGTGAATGCTAGTTCCAGCCCAACGTTCAGTAGAAGAGAATGGTAAAAAAAACAGCTGTTTTTAGCATGGTTGGCAATAGCGCAGCTAATGTGGAGCATGAAAGCAAAAAGGACTATAACATATCCAAAATGAGCGATTGTGAGATGCAGAACAACAGCATGCCAACACAATAAAAGATCCAAGTGAAGTCTCCCTGTCATTTTCTTTCCGTTTTTTTAAATGCCTCTCAAATCTATGTGCACAAACAGCAGCCTTATTAAAACATTCCATAACCCACTCTCTTCATTTGAAGACAGCCTGTAATTATTTTCTTATTTGATATCAAAGAGGTTCCCCATTTCATGCAAATGTTCTGACAATGTTGCAAAAATCAAAACTTGATAATTTTTGGTTAAAATCGGTTAAGTTCATCTAACTTTGTTTTTTTATTAAATACCCATTTCTTGAGGTAATTTTACAGTTTCATTTTGTGAGGCTGAAAATAGTCTGCTTACACATGGACATGATGTCTTAATTTGAATATTTCATACTGCACAGAAACTTTGTTTTAAGAAAAAAATATAAAAATAAAAGACTCCTGTCAAAATTTCTGCACGTTTTAGTATTATTTACTTTTGAGAGAATAAGGAGGTAGTTGTCTTATCGTTATTCCACAACAGAACTACAGAATGTTTTTCAAAATTGTCATTTTTTTTCTCTTCTTCTAAAGTAAGGTAACATAGTGAATCATCGAATAACAAGGAAAGTAATTTATTACTTATTCACAGTAGTTTGAAGCTTCACATTTAAAAGAAAGATGACAATTGTAATCTTATGTTACAGTAAATTTAAACCTTCTTGTGCAATAACCAAAGTTAATGTATTCCACCGCGGCTTTCGGGGCGAACTTCCTGCCTTTCGATACATATTGGCCAGCCAGCTCAGTTACGCAGTTAGTAAACTAATGTTTTTCGATTACTTCATGCTCAATATCTTCTTTTCTTCGCACTGTGCTTCATTGCACCGGCTTGCTTTGGACCCATTGCGATTCCCTTAAATCTGCACTCACGCGAAAAAATACAAAAAAAATGCAACGCTCCGCCCAATGCTCGTAGAGATCTTTGCACGACGGAGATGCGGCAAGAAAGCTGAAATCATAAAGAGCCTCTCGCAACCTGGCTGTCTCGAATGCTCGTATCTCAAGGTAAATATTGGCTCGTAATTTTACTCGTATCTCAAATTCCTTGTATGTTGGGGCACTCGTATGTCAAGGTAATACTGTACTAAATGTAGCAAATGCATGATAAATGATAATGCAGGCATATTTTTGTTTTTCAAGGAATTCAACATTATCTATAGAAATAATTGTTGTACCCTTTTTTGCAAACTCATCATAAAAATTGAACCATAGAGCAAAAATTCATCCCCTTTAAAGTAAAATTAATAATCATTCAGGTTTCTGACCACCAAGGCATTTTTATTGTCTCATCTCATCTCTCATCTCCTTTTCTGAACCGCTTCCTCATTAGGGTCGCAGGAGGTGCTGGAGCCTATCCCAGCTGACTCCGGCCCAGAGGCATGGGACAACCTGAATCGGTGGCCAGCCGATCGCAGGGCACAAGGAGACGGACAATATGCACACTCACACCCAATTGAGAGTGTACAATCAGCCTACCATGCATGTTTTTGGAATGTGGGAGGAAACCGGAGTACCCGGAGGAAACGCAAGCAGGCCGGGGCAGAACATGATAACTCCACACAGATGGACATGACCTGGATTTGAACCCAGGACCCCAGAGCTGTGAGGCCGACGCGATAACCACTTGCGAGATTTTTTTTATTGTGATTTATTTATTATTTATTTTTTATATTCAGTGGTGCCTCAGGATACGAGCTTAATTAGTTCCGGGACTGAGCTCGTATGTCGATTTACTCGTAACTCAAATGAACGGTTGCCATAGAAATTAATTAAAAACAAATTTATTTGTTCCAACCCTCTGAAAAAACAACTAAAACAGGATATTGGATTGGAAAAACATTTTTATTTGTTCTAATTTGCCATCATTTAACAAAGTAACAAATAACTAGTGGTTTAATAGTACTAAAATGTGTTTAATAGTACTAAAATTACACGGATTTCGCGGAGGGGAGAGAGAGACGGGCGGGGGGGGGGGGACTTTAAGCACGGCAACGCGCTCGTAATATAACATAAAAAATTTAAATTTACTTCGATTACAATGACGACATACTCAAAAATAAGTTTAATCTAACCTTACACTAAACTTAATTCTAATTTTGTTTTGCACTTTTATACCTTTCTTCTCACGGCGGGTTGGCTCTATATGCTCCGCCTCCACCCTGACTTGCAGATGCAACCTATCGAGGATTATTTGCTTTTGTATTCCCTTCAAAATATTCCGAAAATGATGCACACAAATGTCCTCACAATAGGATAACGCACGACCACTTGCCAACGAGAAATAGTATATATGCAATGCAACGCTCCGCCCAGTGCTCGTAGAGAAATTACACGAGGGAGTTGTGACCAGAGAGACATTACACAAAGGAGTTGCGACCAGAGAGACATTACACGAGGGAGTTGCGACCAGAGAAACATTACACGAGGGAGTTGCGACCAGAGAGACATTACACGAGGGAGTTGCGACCAGAGAAACATTACACGAGGGAGTTGTGACCAGAGAGACATTACACGAGGGAGTTGCGACCAGAGAAACATTACACGAGGGAGTTGCGACCAGAGAGACATTACACGAGGGAGTTGCGACCAGAAAGACAGTGCCCATGATGTTCTTATGGGCAGCCTCTCGCCTCCGCTGTATGCTCATATATCAAAATGTGTCTCGCATCCCAAGATAAATATTTGCCCAAAATTTTACTCATGTCTCAAATTGCTCGTATGTCGGGGCACTCGTATGTCGAGCTAACACTGTACTGGCATCCTTCACCACTTCACGGCTTCAACATTCGCGATTTCAGTACATTGTTTTTTTATATTCAGTATAAAAAAGCAGTAAAATAAATATATATATATATATATATATATATATATATATATATATATATATATATATATATATATATATATATATATATATATATAAATAAATAAATAAATAATTAAAAAAAAAAATAAAGAAATAAGTAAATAAAATCATCAACCAGAAAAGGAGCCCAAGCCAACAGCTAGCAGCAAGTTGATGATGAGTTGGCTAGAAAGCGGCTCTTCAAAAAAGAGGAAGGAGTCGGATGCATGTAACAGTCAGGAGGAGAAACACAATGCTGGCAGTGCTACGGGACCACTTCAGCAGTGGCTGCAGGGGACCAGCAAAAAAAAAATGTAAACCGTATATATATGTTTTTTCTTTCTTGTCTACGTATGTTTTTTACCCTACCAAGGGTTTTGATGGTATGATGATATAAAATGACAACAACTTCAGTCGCTCAAGGATTTGTTTGTATTTTGTCCCAACGTGTTTGCTGTCGTTCGCTATCCGAAATAGACGACCCCGTCTCCACGTAGCGCAAGCGCAGATCAATCTACTACCGAAATTAAAACAGTGCCAGGAATTCAAACATCGCCCAAGTTTTCAACACATTTTAGGAGGAAATCCCAACCAGTTCGACGGGACCAAATGCACACATTAACAGAAATTATGGTACGTTGCTCCTTGTGTTGTTGCTGTCGTTGTTGAGTTTGCACTGAACTATTCTTTTTTTATTTATTTTTTTACTTCAGGTGGAGTTGAGAGCGGGCGGGGGGTGTTGGTGTATCACACAAACCTGCCAATTCCTTTGTGTTGTACTACACTTACCCTTTAGTTTCGATAAACAGAACGTGTCGAGTAATTTGCTTAAACAAACTAGAATTTGTGTTTTTCGTCGGGGACTTTAAACATTGTGAGTAGTTCTACTGTAATACATTTTGTTAAAGCATAGGTGTCAACCTCAGTTAATTGCGCCCCTTATTAATGTTTCCCTTAATTCTGCACTTAACGCAAAAAAAACCACGGGAAAAAATGTGACGCTCCGCACAGTGCTCGTAGATATCTTTGCCCGAGGGAGATGCGGCGAGAATAACAGTGCGCTGAAATCATAAGCAGCCTCTCGCGTCTCAGCCACCTAGCTGTCTCATATGCCCATATCTTAAAAATTGTCTCGTATCTCAAGCAAATATTTGCTTGGAACTTTACTTGTACCTCGAGATACGAGCTTAATGCGTTCCAGGACTGAGCTCATATGTCGATTTTCTCGTAACTCAAACAAATGTTTCCCATAGAAATGAACTAAAAACAAATTAATTTGTTCCAACCCTCTGTAAAAACACGCAAAACAGGATATTGGATTGGAAAAACTTTTTTATTTGTTCTAATTCACCATCTATTAACAAAGTAAATAATTTGTGGTTTAATAGAACTAAAATGTGTTTAATATTATTAAAATTAGACGGATTTCGCAGAGGGGGGAGAGAGACAGAGAGAGGGGCTTTTTGCACGGCAACGTGCTCGTAACATAACATAAACAAATTTAAATGAACTTGGATTACGATGCAGACACTCAAAAATAGGTTTAATCTAACTTTACACTAAACTTAATTCTAATTTTGTTTTACATTTTTATACCTTTCTTCTACCTTTCTTGGCTCTATTTGCCCCGCCTCCACCCTGACGTTCAGAAGCAACCTATTGAGGGTAGTTTGCTTTTGTATTCCCTTCAAAATATTCAGAAAATGATGCACACAAATGTTCTCACAATAGGATAACGCACGACCATTTGTCAACGAGAAGTAGTATATACACCATTCGCACTGACTAACGGGGGAAAAAGACTGAAAAAAAAATGCAACGCCAGTGTTTGCAGAGACATTACACAAGGGAGTTGCGACCAGAGAGCCATTACACAAGGAAGTTGCGGGGAGAGACACAGTGCCCATGATGTTCTTATGAGCAGCCTCTCGCGTCCGCCGCTGTCTGCTCGTATATCAAAATTGGTCTCGTATCTCAAAATAAATAATTGTTAAAAAATTTACTCGTATCTCAAATTGCTCGTATGCCGGTGCACTCATATGTCGAGGTACCACTTTATCTCAAATTGCTTGTATGTTGGGGCACTCGTATGTCAAGGTACTACTGTATAGTGAAAAGGCAAACGTGACTGATGCGCGTGCGCACATCATGCTTAAAGCATGACAATACAGTAATACCTTGAGATACGTGCATATTGTGTTCCGGTACCAAGCTTGAATGTCGATCTCAAATCAAATTTTCCCATAGAAATGAACAAAAATTAATTCATTCCCACCCTCTGAAAAAACACCCCAAAACAGGATATTACAATTAATACTAAAATGAGACATTATTCAGTACACCGCATAGTGTGCAGGAGAGGGAGAAAGAGACAGCAAGAAAGGACAGGAAATAAGTTTGGCGGAATGCAACGCGCTCGTACCATAACATAAACTTTAAATTGAATTTACATGAATTTGGATTCATATACAGACACACTTAAAAATAAGTTTTAATGTTACATTACTAAATTTAAACTTTCTTGTGCAATAACCGAGGCAAAGGTGTTTATGTATTCCACCGCGGCTTTCGAACCGGAACTTGCTGCTTCCCCGCGTCTCAGAACTGAGTGTATTCCACATTGTTTTTTTTTAAATAAAAAAACAGTCTGTGTGTTTTGTGGACCTAGAGAAGGTGCTCGACCGTGTCCCCTGGGGAGTCTTATGGGGGGTACTCCGGGAGTATTGGGTTCCAGAACCCCTGATACGCGGGGTCCGGTTCCTTTATGACCGGTGTCAGAGTCTGGTCCGCTTAGCTGACTGTAAGTCGGACCCGTTTCCACTGGGAGTTGGACTCTGCCAGGGCTGCCCGAAATGACCAATTCAGTTCATAACTTTTATGGACAGAAAATCTAGGCGCAGCCGTGGCGTTGAAGGGCTCTGGTTTGGTGGATTCAGTATTGCATTCCTGCTTTTTGAAGATGATGTGGTTCTGTTCTTCAACTCTCGCTGCAACGATTCGCAACCGAGTGTGAAGCGGTCGGGATGAGAATCAGCACCTCGAAATCTGAGTTTATGGTCCTCAGTCGGAAAAAGGTGGCATGCCCTCTCCTGGTCAGGGATCAGGTCCTCCCCCAGGTGGAGTTTAAGTATCTTGGGGTTTTGTTCACGAGTGAGGGAAGAATGGAGCGGGAGATCGGTGCGCCGTCTGCAGTGATGCAGACTCTGCACCGGTCTGTCGTGGTGAAGAAGGAGCTGAGCCAAAAGGCGGAGCTCACTCTCTACCGGTCGATCTACGTTCCTATCCTCATTAATTGTCAAGATCTGTGGGTCGTGACCGAAACAACAAGATCCCGGATACAAGCGGCTTAAATGAGTTTCCTCCGCAGGATGTCTGGACTCTCTCTTAGAGATAAGTTAAGAAGCTCGGTCATCCGGTAGGGGCTTGGAGTAGAGCCGCTGCTACTCTGGATCGAGAGGAGGCTGATGAGTTGGCCACCCCTTGATTAGGACTTTGTTTCCTCACATATTTGGGAAATTTCCTTGGTTGCTTGAGCAAGACAGTGCAAGCACAGACCAAGCCACGTGACGGGTGTGACGAGTCGCAATGGACGCAAAACAACAAAGCAAAAAGCACAAAGTACAAGGCGAAGTATATGGAAAAGCATTAAGAAATATTAAAATGCAATTAAAAAGATAGAAAAATGACAAAAACACAAAACGAGCAAGAGCGGACGGAGCTACCGCTACTTGAGCGACACCATCTTGGTTGCAGTAGCAAGAACAGATACAGTCAAAAAAAACATAGAGCTAGATAAAGGAAGTCTTCCACAAGGTGGGGAACTTCTGCAGACTGAGACCGAGGTTTAAAATATGCAGAATCACTCTTCCTAAGCAACACGCTTATTTAATTATATATTTATTCATGTATTTATTTATTGACCTACTTATTACCTATCTATTACCTATCTATTTATGTCTAAAATGCCTTTCCTATTCCTGCATCCTCACCCTCTTGCCACTGGAACAACGAAATTTCCCGAATACGGGATGAATAAAGTTATCCAATCCAATCCAATCCAATCTTCCAAGCTAATCCGGACAGTCCCTCAGTAGTCTGGAGCTGAATAATCAACAGCAAGAGTACAACACTCCTGACACTGGCCTGGTAAGCGCCGACAGCTCTTCCATCTCACTTTCCCCATCATAATATATGGAATGATTGGCCTGAAGTGTCGCTTCTTCTTCCGGCACTTTTGTCCAGCTCCGGATTTCCAGCGGCATCGAGGTGTTGGTCTTTCTGCTGCGTATTGTTCACAGCTGATCCCATGCGTATGACAGCAGAGGCATGGCTGAGTGGATAAAAAAAGAACTATCTTAAAGAAACCAAGATAATAGAACAAAGATAGTTGTAAAAACATTAAAGTAAAAAGTAGTATAATGTAAAAAGTAAAAAGGAATGTATTAAGAAATATTAAAATGTAATGAAAAAAAGATAGAAAGGCTGTAAAACACAAACAACAAATAAGAGCAGACAGCTACTGGCACTGACTGCTGCCTGATGGCGCTATCTTGAAAAAAAAATAAATAAATAAATAAAGCGGGAGAATATGAGATGAGAAATCATAACACGTTTAGATTTGTTGTTGAGTAATTGTAATGTTGTTGTTTGAATTCCTAATATTGCGTTCCTGAGACGTGGGTTCATGTGTTCGTGTTTGTGTTACCTACTCTTGTTCCCTTGCGTTTCAACACGGATAGTTTTGTATGCTTGTTATTCATTTTAAGACATTAATAAATCATTTTCTTATAGTTTTCTCTCCTTTTATTGTGTTTCTCACATCATTAACAAAATTGGGACACTTTGACCAATTTTAAATAGTTAAGATCAGTGGTTCTTACCCTTGCTGTAGCTACCGAACCCCACCAGTTTCATATTTGCATTCTGTCGAACCCTACTTTAGTGTAAAATAAAATATCTTAAAAAAAAAAAATCCAGATACCGTATTTATTCGAGTATAACGCGCACAATTTTGTACCAAAAAACTGAAGCAAAGTTTGGGTGCGCTTAATACACGAGGTCTTCGGATTTTTCCGGTGAAATAGCCCCCTCGGCAGCCATTTCAATGAGAGACGTAGGACCTTCTTTGTCCGCCAGGTTGGCTGCTAGAGCCCGTTCTATTGGCCGGTGCTCAGACATAGAAAAAATAATGGAATCAATTGTTTGGGGAATTTGATGATGATGAAATAGTCTTTGAATTTTTTTAGATATTATGATAATGAATTAGACTTTAAGGATTTAAAATTGTAAATTGGTCAAGCGGGGGCATTTTATTGTGAATAGACCTGATGATTCGATGTGTCTTGACCTCAGCGGCAGACGCTCCACCGAACCCCTGAAACCGACTCATCGAACCCAGGTTAAGAACCACTGGTTTAGTTGGTAGTTGTGTGAGGACCTTGGAACGAATGAGAACGTTTACATATAAAGTACTGCTCTACTTACAAAATTTTCAAGTTACGAAAAAAGTTCTGAAACCAATTAATTTCGTAAGTAGAGGTACCGCTGTAGTAACTACAATGTCAATAGTTATGGATCTTTGTCAGTCTTGATAGTGTATTTTTGAATACTCTGACAAGATTCTATCATTTAGTGTGTAAAAATAGTGCACATGGTCTCCATTGTTTCTAATAGGCTACTGTCTTTTTGTTTAGGTTCATAAGTGACTGAAGTGGATGATGATCTCTTCACAATCAAATTCCTGTTATACACCATCCTATCTGATTAACCAGTGACCATGAACCATTCTGAATAACTACTTGAGGAAAGCAGGTCAGAGGTGAACGAATGTAAAGGCTGGGTATGGAGTCAGAAAGAGTGATTTGTTCTACCGAAAATGTTGGGCAAGCCCCAAGGCTGAATGGAGAAACGCCCAGCTCTACCCCGGCACTTGTGATTTCACCGGAGCTTGGTGCTTTGGGTGCCTTAGGCATCATGGTTGAGGCTACTGGGGCTGATTGGGAGACCCGAGAAGAGCTGCGCCTCCGAGAGCTAGAGGAATCTAGGGCCAGAGCAGCTCAGATGGAGAAAACCATGCGCTGGTGGTCAGATTGCACTGCAAATTGGAGAGAGAAATGGAGCAAGGTACATTGTTGACTCAGTGCAATTTTATGAACATGAAGTATACACAGTTAACTTGATTACACATCTACAGTAATCCCTCGAATATCAAGGATAATGTAGACCTGACATGTCCACTATAATCGAAAAACTGAAGTAGGATCACCCCTATTATTAGAACAATACTGCATGTTTTCGCATCTATAAAAAACTACATGTACACGAGTACACTTCTCAAGAAATGTATTCATTAAATATTGCAGTTACATTCATATGAAAAGACTAATGGATTAAATATATCTAAATCTCATCTCATCTAATTTTCCGAACCGCTTTGTCCTCATTAGGATTGCGGGTGGTGCTGGAGCTTATCCCAGCTGACTCCGGGCCAGAGGCGGGGGACACCCTTTATAAATAAAAAAACGTAAATACTTTAAGTACTGCACTCACAGTGAAAATAGTTCCTCTCCGCTTGATTTAAAAATAATGAAAAAAAAGTTTATTGGGAGTGTTAGTCCAAGTCCTCTTCGTCAGATTCGAGAGGCATTGGATCATAGATTTTCAGGGAGTACCGTAGGGGTAACAGAAAGAGCTTCTTTCTGGGAGAGGTTTTCGGCACACAAGGAACATGGCGATCGCCGTTTCTTTTGTTGTACAAATATTCTGTTGTACAAGGACATGAAACTATCAATACGATTGCCATATTCAATTGCTCTGACCATGTTTTCATCAATCTCCTAGACCCGTTGTTGCAAACTGCATCTAATATTGAAAATCTCCTGTAAATGTCGTAAAGGAAGACCACATTCTTCATCATGATTCTCGTCGTTGTCCGCTGCCTCTTCTTCCACACTCCCCGTTGATATCATTTCGATGAGGTCCTCAACAGTTGTAGGGTGGGAAGGTTGTGAGTGCCTCTCGAGCAGTGTGTTGACGTCCTCTCGTCATGCAAACTTCACGGTTGTGTCTACGGTGTAAATCCCTCATAATGCTGGTTCATTATTTTATTCCTAATGGTTATCACTCGCTTGGTGTCCTTTAAAAAGGAAAAGGATATTGTTGCCGGGTTCCGAACGCTCGCTTCTTCTTTATTGGTATAATGCACGGTAGATTCATTTATACCTTCAGCATATGTAGCAACGTCACTTTCATAGTGTCTAATTTTTTCTTGGGCTCATTGGATGCCTTAGATGGCCCAGGATGCTTGGGAAGCATTTTCAACAGCGACTCAAAATCCAAACAATGCTGCGTGATATGCATGATGAGAAATTCATTTGCACCAAAACAGGAGAAGGCAAGATGTCGTTCTTCTTGGCCTTTATATTATTTGGCGCATCATTCTTCTTCTGCGGTGAAATATTGCTTCTTCTTCAGAGCTGTGTGCCACCCAAAATAGCGGCGAAGAAGAAGCGGGGCCCTGACCTCCGCCATTTTTTATCCCGTTTTCCACCTGCGAGTTTCAGCGTGAAATTTGACCTTTTTATTTTACTGCTTTTTTATACTGAATATAAAAAAACAATGTACTGAAATCGCGAATGTTGAAGCCGTGAAGTGGTGAAGGATGCCAGTACAGTGTTACCTCGACATACGAGTGCCCCGACATACGAGCAATTTGAGACATGAGTAAAATTTTGGGCAAATATTTATCTTGGGATGCGAGACACATTTTGATATATGAGCATACAGCGGAGGTGAGAGGCTGCCCATAAGAACATCATGGGCACTGTCTTTCTGGTCGCAACTCCCTCGTGTAATGTCTCTCTGGTCGCAACTCCCTCGTGTAATGTTTCTCTGGTCGCAACTCCCTCGTGTAATGTCTCTCTGGTCACAACTCCCTCGTGTAATGTTTCTCTGGTCGCAACTCCCTCGTGTAATGTCTCTCTGGTCACAACTCCTTTGTGTAATGTCTCTCTGGTCACAACTCCCTCGTGTAATTTCTCTACGAGCACTGGGCGGAGCGTTGCATTGCGTATATACTATTTCTCGTTGGCAAGTGGTCGTGCGTTATCCTATTGTGAGGACATTTGTGTGCATCATTTTCGGAATATTTTGAAGGAAATACAAAAGCAAATAATCCTCGATAGGTTGCATCTGCAAGTCAGGGTGGAGGCGGGGCATATAGAGCCAACCCGCCGTGAGAAGAAAGGTATAAAAGTGCAAAACAAAATTAGAATTAAGTTTAGTGTAAGGTTAGATTAAACTTATTTTTGAGTATGTCGTCATTGTAATCGAAGTTAATTTAAATTTTTTATGTTATATTACGAGCGCGTTGCCATGCTTAAAGTCCCCCCCCGCCCGTCTCTCTCTCCCCTCCGCGAAATCTGTGTAATTTTAGTACTATTAAACACATTTTAGTACTATTAAACCACTAGTTATTTGTTACTTTGTTAATAGATGGCAAATTAGAAAAAATAAAAATGTTTTTCCAATCCAATATCCTGTTTTAGTTGTTTTTTCAGAGGGTTGGAACAAATAAATTTGTTTTTAATTAATTTCTATGGCAACCGTTCATTTGAGTTACGAGTAAATCGACATACGAGCTCAGTCCCGGAACTAATTAAGCTCGTATCCCGAGGCACCACTGAATATAAAAAATAAATAATAAATAAATCACAATAAAAAAAATCTCGCAAGTGGTTATCGCGTCGGCCTCACAGCTCTGGGGTCCTGGGTTCAAATCCAGGTCATGTCCATCTGTGTGGAGTTAGCATGTTCTGCCCCGGCCTGCTTGCGTTTCCTCCGGGTACTCCGGTTTCCTCCCACATTCCAAAAACATGCATGGTAGGCTGATTGTACACTCTCAATTGGGTGTGAGTGTGCATATTGTCCGTCTCCTTGTGCCCTGCGATCGGCTGGCCACCGATTCAGGTTGTCCCCTGCCTCTGGGCCGGAGTCAGCTGGGATAGGCTCCAGCACCTCCTGCGACCCTAATGAGGAAGCGGTTCAGAAAAGGAGATGAGAGATGAGATGAGACAAGAAAAATGCCTTGGTGGTCAGAAACCTGAATGATTATTAATTTTACTTTAAAGGGAATGAATTTTTGCTCTATGGTTCAATTTTTATGATGAGTTTGCAAAAAAGGGTACAACAATTATTTCTATAGATAATGTTGAATTCCTTGAAAAACAAAAATATGTCTGCATTATCATTTATCATGCATTTGCTACATTTAGTACAGTATTACCTTGACATACGAGTGCCCCAACATACAAGGAATTTGAGATACGAGTAAAATTACGAGCCAATATTTACCTTGAGATACGAGCATTCGAGACAGCCAGGTTGCGAGAGGCTCTTTATGATTTCAGCTTTCTTGCCGCATCTCCGTCGTGCAAAGATCTCTACGAGCATTGGGCGGAGCGTTGCATTTTTTTTGTATTTTTTCGCGTGAGTGCAGATTTAAGGGAATCGCAATGGGTCCAAAGCAAGCCAGTGCAATGAAGCACAGTGCGAAGAAAAGAAGATATTGAGCATGAAGTAATCGAAAAACATTAGTTTACTAACTGCGTAACTGAGCTGGCTGGCCAATATGTATCGAAAGGCAGGAAGTTCGCCCCGAAAGCCGCGGTGGAATACATTAACTTTGGTTATTGCACAAGAAGGTTTAAATTTACTGTAACATAAGATTACAATTGTCATCTTTCTTTTAAATGTGAAGCTTCAAACTACTGTGAATAAGTAATAAATTACTTTCCTTGTTATTCGATGATTCACTATGTTACCTTACTTTAGAAGAAGAGAAAAAAAATGACAATTTTGAAAAACATTCTGTAGTTCTGTTGTGGAATAACGATAAGACAACTACCTCCTTATTCTCTCAAAAGTAAATAATACTAAAACGTGCAGAAATTTTGACAGGAGTCTTTTATTTTCATATTTTTTTCTTAAAACAAAGTTTCTGTGCAGTATGAAATATTCAAATTAAGACATCATCACCATGTGTAAGCAGACTATTTTCAGCCTTACAAAATGAAACTGTAAAATTACCTCAAGAAATGGGTATTTAATAAAAAAACAAAGTTAGATGAACTTAACCGATTTTAACCAAAAATTATCAAGTTTTGATTTTTGCAACATTGTCAGAACATTTGCATGAAATGAGGAACCTCTTTGATATCAAATAAGAAAATAATTAGAGGCTGTCTTCAAATGAAGAGAGTGGGTTATGGAATGTTTTAATAAGGCTGCTGTTTGTGCACATAGATTTGAGAGGCATTTAAAAAAACGGAAAGAAAATGACAGGGAGACTTCACTTGGATCTTTTATTGTGTTGGCATGCTGTTGTTCTGCATCTCACAATCGCTCATTTTGGATATGTTATAGTCCTTTTTGCTTTCATGCTCCACATTAGCTGCGCTATTGCCAACCATGCTAAAAACAGCTGTTTTTTTTACCATTCTCTTCTACTAAACGTTGGGCTGGAACTAGCATTCACGTCACATCAGAGCCCCCGTTTTTTGGGGTGTTTGGGTGATGTAATTGCATTTTAAACTTATCGAATATTATCAAAAGTTTTTATAATTGCTGACAAAAATCATTTGACAATAACAGTGGCGGTCGGTGCATTTTCTCGTAGCGCCTTCAACGTATCAATCCAACCCTCAAAAACTATTTTATGGCTATAAAACCTCTACTGCAGCTAGACTGCGACACATAAAAAATAATCAATAAATCAATACACAAAAATGGGGTAAAATCCACTTCCTAGCAGCATTTCATGATTAAATACAAATACTGGAGCTTTTCACACATTAAAACCAGGCCAGGGGGGCGATTTTCCTGGGAAAAGACAGCGATGAACATCAATGGCGTACAGGCAAATATTGCCCGAAAATTGGGTAAAATCCAGCCGAAAACAGCATTTATTAATTAAATACAAATACTGGAGCTTTTTAGACATCAGAACCGGGCCCGGAGTATCATTTCCCCGGTAAAAAGACAGCGATGAACGTCGATACGTCCATACGTGAAATGACAAAAAATGAACTAAAATTAGGTCAAATCCACTTCCTAGCAGCATTTATTGATTGAATCCAAATACTGGAGCTTTTGAGACATTACAACCAGGCCAGGGGGGTTATTTTTCCCGGGAAAAGACAGCGATGGACGTCAATGGCGAAACGCCAAAAATTAAACTGGGGTAAAATGGGGTAAAATCCACTTCCTAGCAGCATTTTGTGATTAAATACAAACACTGGAGCTTAAATAAAAACACTGGAGCTTTTCAGATATCAGAACCGGGCCCACAATTGAAATATTATTTAGGAATATATCCATATTATCCTCACCAAAAATTCTTTTTAACTGTACACAATATCCATCCTCCTTTCTTTCTTCCTTCTTTTCTATCGCCATAGAAGCTAATGATGAAAGTCGAGCCTGTCCTGTCATATTTCCGGCATAGTCCGTCTTGAAAATGGCTTTAAATCAACACAACAATATATTTGATGGTGCAGCTAAGTTAGCGCACTGAAATTGGCGCACACACCCTTTTGCCGGCTGTAACAGGCTTGCTAGCTTCGGAGTTGACCGCCCTTTCTTAATGATGTCCATTTTTTTCTGGAAAAGTCCATCTGGAAAATAGCTTTGTGAGCGAATCTGCAACAGAATCCATTTGTTTTTGCTTCTGTCGGCCATTGTGGGTGGAGTTTGCGATCTCTGGCTGCTTTGGCCCTCCTACTAGCCAATCATAGTTGGTGAAAGCAATGACGTATCCCAGCCAGCAAAATGCCAACGCCTATGAAAAATCATTGTGGGGTTGCCAATTCGAAATCTGATTGGTTAAAAGCAACAGTCTTGTTTAATGCAGCAGACCCCGCAGAACTGATTTTGAAGGCTTTGAGGCAGATCTGATCTGGCAACAAATAATGTCTGAAATGTGATTGGTTAAATGCTGCAATATGAAAACACATCTGGAAGCAGTGCAACCCGGGGGGGAAAGCAATGAAAGGAAGCTAACAGACCATTTGGAATAATAAGTATTGATGGACAAAATATATATATGATTCAGATATTTCTTAGGCCAGCAGAGAAGGCCTTGAAGGCCCTGACGGCCCGCCCCTGGACGGTAATTATCGTTATCGTTTTGTTGCCCAGGCCTATCTGCACTCCCTTTTTGTTGCCTGCTTCCTGTTCCTGGGTCCCAATCAGGTCCGCAGCCGAGGCGATTCCTAACTTTATTATTGTGCCACATATACATTATACTCTATTGGGGAGTTACGGCGGGGGGAATAGACAGCAAATAAGCAATCCTCTGTCAATATCCCACTGTTCCTTGACTGAGCTCTCCTATATTACATGATTCACTGTACTAGATCCAATCACGCTGCATTAATACAGGGGTGGATGGGTCCCACTTTCTTATCCTATGGCTTTTGGGTCGGGCTCCCTCCTTGTCTGGACTTTCGGCACGGCTGGGTGAGTTCATGGTTCCTGCACCACTGATTTTTTTTCCGGTTGTACCCTGTGCTCTATCGCTCCTATCTTATATTTCCCTTCATGGATGTGTCCTCCTTGGTTTTTTGATGGTGCTCACCTCACTAATGTGCTTGAAGCTGTCACCTTCTCTTACACCAGAACCCACGTAAGAGATGGATTATGTTCATATATTTGAACATATACAAAAGAGATTTGGATTTGAATAATGAATTGAGCTTTATTTTCCCAGGTTCGTGCAGAGCGTAACCATGCACGTGATGATGTCCGACAGTTGAAACAGAGGCTAGATGGCCTGACCAAGGAGCTGACTAATGTTCGTCGCGAACGTCAAGAACTTGCATCGGAGATTGAGATGCTACGACAAGATAGGATAAATCTTCACAATGATTTTACAGTTATTCCAAGCCTACATTCCACTTCTCCGCCTGCACATCAGATCTGTGCGTCTGCCTCCTCTTGTCCATCGGTTTCACCTTCTACCTTCACATACTCATCTTCCACAACGCAAGAAAACACTGATTGCAGCTATGACAAGTTAGGTGAAGGGGTACCTCCATCTCCAGATCAAGAATCAGTAAAGGACTTGGATACAAGCACACGAAAAAGAGTTCAACAAAAGGTGAAATTTTGTCATTTCTTTTGTTTAAAACTATTAACCCGCTTTGTATTTCTAATAATCACACTCATGGTTAATATGCATACTTATAGACTCAAAACTTGTTACTTTTCATTTCAATTTTACAACAAATTGGTTGTACGCCGGTGAGTAGTTAGCACGGCTGGCTCACAGTTCTAAACTCAAGTTAGGATCCCGGATCCGACCTTCCTGTGTGGTGTTTGCATTTACTGCATATGGGTTTTTCCAGGTACCCCGGTTTCCTCCCACATCGCTAAAATGTTCATGTTTGGTTGATTGAACACTCCAATTATCCTAAGATGTGTGTTAGCACAAATAGTGCTTTTTCTCAACCAGGCAGCCAATCAGTACAGGGTGTATACTTAGCTGGTATAGGCTACAGCACACCTGCGAACTCACAGAAAAGCTGGACTGAAGATGAATATTGCATCTATTATAATAAGTACCGTAAAACCTCTATTTCAACGGCATTCCATTCTATTTTTCAAACTTTCCCCTGTAGTGCCGTTCAATTAGAGGTGCCGTTCATTTAGAGGGTGCCGCTCTATTTTTCGACTAGCTGGTCAGAGTTTTGAGAAGATGGGGTAAATTTTATGCACTAAAAGAGAAACCAGGTAACATATACATGTTTATTTAACAAAAGGCACAAATACAAGGCGATTACTGGTAAGTAATTACAAATTGACTGGTGAAAATCAAGTGACACGTCGCTGTTGTAGCTGTCCTCGTCATTCACATCACCTTCCGCATCAGCATCGAGTGTCTGAGTGAGTTCACAGTCATCTTCGCCAGCATTGGCTCGCGCTTGCTGGAGAAGTTGCAAACCAGTCTGAATCGGGCCGTCTGACCTGAAACAATGGATCTGGCAATCCTTCGAGCCGTCGAGAACGGTTGGTGCTCGCATGTTGCCAAATTTGGTGTAGCTCTTCTCGACGTGCGCTTCCAGCTCTCGTAGAACTGTTGGACTTTGGCCTTGAATGGAGTGTTCCAGTAGACCTCGGGGGCCTCCTGGAATCACGGCCACATCAATATGGAGCTTCTTCAATTGCTTCTTGGTGGCATCGCTAATGTAACAACAGTATGAATCCCAGGCAAGAAGGCGCTTGCCATCTGACAACCTTCTCAGGTTGAGAAAAACCTCTATTTCACCGGCATGCCGCTCTGTTTCTAACTTTTCCCATAGTGCCGTTCAATTAGAGGATGTTGTTCAATTAGAGGGTACCGTTCAATTAGAGGTGCCGTTCAATTAGAGGGTGCCGTTCTATTTTTCAATTCTTCCACCAAGGTGCCGTTCAAATAGAGGTTTTACCGTAACCATTGGAGTGCAAGTTAAGTTCATTTACACAGTATAGAAACAAACAAAGCTTACAAAACGTTGGGGAAAAGAAGAGTTAAGATGACAACAGACAAGTTACGGAAGCAACAAAATGAAAGTTCAATACATATACAGTGGTACCTCGTCATACGACCGCTCGTCATACAAAATGCTCGTCTTACGGGGGAAATTTCGATCGAATAATTCGCCCGTGATGCGGTCAAAATTTCGTGATGCGACCAAGCCAGCTGGCCATGGCATTTTTTTTTTTTGCATATCTTTCGTGTATAACAATATCTACGAGCACGGAACGATTAATTCAGACGAGTTTCTCATAGGACCAGGAAACGCACAACGCGCGGGCAAAAAGAGGGCTTTCTGGCTAATGAAGTATACTCGTGCACACAACACCCATAGGCAATGGCAACCTTTCTCAGAATAAAACTTCTTTACCCACAATCAATACGTGGGTAAGGTCAACTATTGTATTTCCTGTTATTCTTTCTAAGGAAATAATCTCCCGCGATCGTTCTTTAAAGACTATTTCTCGTTGGCAAGTGGTCGTGCGTTATCCTATTGTGATGACATTTGTATGCGACATTATCGAAATATATTTTGAAGGGTAGAAAAAAACAAACAACTCTTGATGCGTTCGTTTTGAAGACTTTGGCGGAGCGGCCAGGTGGTGTCAACCCGTAGAACTATGTAAGGTAAAAAAGATTACAACAAATTTAGAATTTAGGTTTGTTTGAAGTTACATTAAACGTTGAGTGTCTGTATATAGTTATCCAAGTTAATTTAAATTTGTTTGTTCGTTTACGAGTCGGCCTCGTTTGTTGCCGTGGATAAAGCCCCCCGAACAGCCCCCCGCCTCGTGTATGCCGCTGTCTACCCTCCGCGAAATGTGTCTAATTTTACTCCTATTAAACACATTATTACTATCAAACCACTCGTTATTTATTACTTTGTCAATATATGGCAAATTATAAGAAATAAAACATTTTTTTCAATCCAATATCCTGTTTTTGGTGTTTTTTTCAGAGAGTTGGAACGAATTAATTTGTTTCCCATTAATTTCAATGGGAAACTTCCGCTCGGGTTACGAGAATCTTGTCATACAAGCTCAGTCCCGGAACGGATTAAGCTCGTATCTCGAGGTACCACTGTACATAATTTGGAGTCCTCAAACTAATACAATGGAAACTAAATTGGGAAAAATAGGGGACATTTGGAACTCTTTCATAAAGAAAAGTATTCAGAACCTCAGACATCCCAATTTCCAAAAACTCAATTCAGGGAGGTGTTTATAATCCCCATATCACCTCCACTTCAAATTAATTGAATTGAATTGGATTGTGGATTGTTGTGGATTGAGGTAAAGGATTGGATTGGGGTATATTGGATTGTGGTGGATTTATTGCATTGAATTGTGGTGGGTTGTGGTGGAGAAATGGATTGGATTGAGGTGGATTGATTGTGTTGGATTGTGGTGGATTATGGTGGGTTGGATTGGGTTGTGGTGGATTGGGTTGTGGTGGATTGGGTTGTGGTGGATTGGGTTGTGGTGGATTGGGTTGTGGTGGATTGGGTTGTGGATTGGATTGGGTTGTGGATTGGATTGGGTTGTGGTGGAGTGGATTGTGGCGGATTGATTGGACAACAGGACTGGTAGCCTTCCAGGCCTGAATGGTTCCAAAAAATGTCCAGGACTAGCATAAAAAAACTAAGATAATAGAAGAATGACTGCCTCACACACACGATGCGTGGAGTCGAATCGTGAAGGTTGTGAAAACGAATATTAAAATTTTATCAAAAAAGATCTTTAAAACAAAGAAAATCTTTAAAACAAAGAAACGAGTAAGAGCGGACGGAGCTACTGCCACCGGCTGCTACTTGAGCGGTGCCATCTTGGTTGCAGTACCAAGAACAAATACAGACACAGAAAAAGACATTGTGTATCTAGATAAAACTGGAACCACACTCAGGAAGTCTTCCACAAGCTGGGGACCTTCTGGAGCCTCAGAGTGAGGTTGAAAATATGCAGAATCACTCTTTCAAGATTATCTGCACAGTCCCTCAGTAGTCTTGAGCTGAAGAATCAATAGTAACGGAGTACAACACTCCCGATACTCTGTTTCCGGCCTGGTAAGCGCCGACAGCTCTTCCATCTTATCGGGGAGGGATCTCACTTTCTCCATAATAATAGATTAAATGATTAGTCTGAAGCATCGCTTCTTCTGTCGGCACTTTTGTCCAGCTCCGTATTTCCAGCGGCATCGAGGTGTTGCTCTGATGATCCCATGGTTATTACAATGGGTGAATGGTTCCAAAAAAGTAGCAGAAAGAAACCAATCTTATAGAACGAAGAAAGTTGTAAAAACATTAAAGTACAAAGAAAGAAATATTACATTGTGGATTGGATTGTGGTGGATGGGATTGGATTGTGATGGATTGGATAGGATTGTAGTAGAAGATTGTATTGGATTGTGGTGGATTGGATAGGATTGTGGTGGAGGATTGTATTGGATTGTGGTGGTTAGGATTCTGGTGGATTGTGGTGGTGGATTGATTGGATTGGATTGTGGTGGATTGCATTGTGGTGGATTTGATTGGATGGTGGTTGGATTATGATGCATTGAGTTGGATTGGAATGTGGTGGATTGTATTCCGGTGGTTTGTGGCTGATTGAATTGTGTTGGTTTGTGGCTGATTGTATTGTGTTGGATTATGGTGGATTGAGTTGGATTGGATTGTGGTGGATTGTGTTGGATTGGGTTGTGGTGGATTAGATTGGATTGCAATGGATTGGATTGGATTTAATTAATATGGATTGGATTGTAGTGGATTGTATTCTGGTCGATTGGATTGGATTGTGGTGGATTGTATTGGATTGGATTGTGGTGGATTGTATTGGATTGGATTGTGGTGGGTGGATGGCATTGTGGTTCATTGGATTGTCGACAGTTGGGACAGCCAAAGGAGGGATCCTTGGCGCTCCGATCCTCGGCTGCCAAAACTGGCTCTTGGGATGTGGAATGTCACCTCAATGGTTGGGAAAGAGCCCGAGCTTGTGCGTGAGGTTGAGAAATTCTGTCTCAAGGTCACCTCTACGCACAGCTTGGGTTCCAGTACCACTCCTCTTGAGGGGGGTTGGAAACTTCCACTTTGGAGTTGCTCACGGTGAGAGGCGCTGAGCGGGTGTTGGCATACCCACGGCTCGGTGCCTGTGCGTTGGGGTTTACCCCGGTAGACGAGAAGGTAGCATCCCTCCGTCTTTGGGTGGGTGGACGGGACCTAAATTTTGTTTGTGCGTATGCACCAAACAGCAGTTCGGAGTACCCACCCTTTTCGGAGTCCATGGAAGGGGGGCTGGAGAATGCTCCTTCAGGGGACTTCAATGCTCACTTGGGCAATGACAGCGAGACCTGGAGGGGAGTGATTGGGAAGAACGGCCCCCTGATCAGAATCCGAGTGGTTTTCTATTGTTGGGTGTCAATATGTGCACTTGGCACCAGGACACCCTAGGCCGCAGTTCCATGATCGACTTTGTGGTCATGTCATCTGACCTGTGGCCACATGTCTTGGACACTCAGGTAAATGGTGGGGACAGATGCCCGTGCAGCTGGGGAAACCCAAACGTTTTGTGAGGGTCTGCTGGGAACGCCCAGCGGAGTCCCCTGTCAGAAGGAGTTTCAATACCTACCTCCGGCAGAGTTTCTCTCATGTCCAGGAAGAGGGGGGAGACATTGAATCCGAATGGACGATGTGCCACGCTTCTATCGCTGAGGCGGCAGACCTGACCTGCGGCCGCAAGGTGGTCGGTGCCTGCTGTGCCGGCAATCCCAGAACTCGCTGGTGCACACTGTCGGTAAGGGATGCCATCAGGCTGAAAAATGAGTCCTATTGGGCCCTTTTCGCCCATGAGAGGCAGCTGACGGGTACAGGGTGGCCAAGCGCCACGTGGCTCTGGTCGTCTCTGAGGCAAAAATGTGAAGAGTTCGGTGAGGCCATGTAGAACGTCTTCCGGGTGGCTTCAAGGAAATTTTGCTCCACCATCCCACATATCATAATGGGGAAGCAGTGCACCATCAACACAGTTTGTAGTGGGGATGGGGCGCTGCAGACCTCGACTCGGGATGTTGTGAATTGGCGGGCCGAATACTTTAAAGACCTCCTCAATTCCACCGACACGCCTTTCCATGAGGAAGCAGAGCCGCGGGACTCTAGGGCGGACTCTCTTATCTCTGGTTGAAGTCACCAAGGTGGTTAAAAATCTCCTCGGTGGCAAGGCCCCAGGGGGTGGATAAGTTCCGCCTTTTAAAAGCTCTGGATGTTGTGGGGCTGTCTTGGTTGACGTGCCTCTACAACATTGTGTGCACATCAGGGACGGTGCCTCTGGATTGGCAGAGCGTGGTGGTTCCCCTTTTTAAAAAGGGGGACCGGGTGGTTGTTTCAATTATCGGTGAAATCACACTCCTCAGCCTCCCTGGAATGTCTATTCTGGGATACTGGAGAGGGTTAGGGTTAGGGGTTAGGGAGGAGCAGTGTGGTTTTCGTCCTGGCCGTGAAACAGTGGATCAGCTCTATGCCCTCAGCAGCGTTTTCAGGGGTATGGAGGTTCGCCCAACCAGTCTTGGAGAAGACGTTCGACCGTGTCCCCCGGGGAGTATGGGGTTCCAGAACCCCTGTTATGCGGGGTCCGGTCCCTTTATGACTGGTGTGTGAGTCTGCTCCTCGTAGCCTGTAGTAAGTCGGATCCATTTCCAGTGGGGGTTGGACTCCGCCAGGGCTGTCCTATGTCATCGATTCTGTTAATCACTTTTATGGACAGGTGGAGCTCTGGTGTTGAGGGGGTCCGGTTTGGTGGCCTCAGTATTTCATCCCTTCCTTTTGCATATGATGTTCTGTTGGCTTCATGAAGCCGTGATCTCCAACTCTCGCAACCGATTGTGAAGCGGTTGGGATGAGAATCAGCACCTTCAAATCTGAGACCATGTTCCTCAGTCGGAAAAAGGTGGTATGCCCTCTCCGGGTCAGGGATCAGCACCTTCTCCAGGTGGAGGAGTTTATGTACCTCAGGGTCTTGTTAATGAGTGAGGGAAGAATGGAACGGGAGATCGACAGAGAGATAAGGTGAGAAGCTTGGTCATCCGGGAGGGGCTTAGAGTAAAGTCCTTGCTCCTCTGGATCAAGAGCCAGATCAGTTGGCTCCTTCATCTGATCAGGGCACGTCCCACTGGGAGGTCATGGGGCCAACTTCAGACACGCTGGGGAGACAATGTCTCCTGGCTGGCCCTTGAACGCTTTGGGTTACTGCCGGAAGAGCTGGATGAAGTGGCTGGGGAGATGGAAGTCTGGGCCTCCCTGCTGAAGCTGTTGACTCCGCGACCCGACCTCGGGTAAAGCGGGAGATGATGAGATGAGAGAGATGAGATCGCACGTTTTTGAGATACTGTATGAATCGAAAGGATTATCTGCTGGATAGCACATTATTTGGGTCAATATCATAAGGAAGTTAATATGGCTGTCTCTTTAAATGCAAAATATCAAATTAGTCAATTTGAAAAAAGAAATAAGTCTATCTTGACGAGAACCTGATGCTTTTTAATGACAGAAATTATTTCTTACCATTCCTTGCTTCTAATGTCGAACAAAATATCGTGATTTTTTGGCCGTCCATATTACTGATATAGTCACTTTGGAACAAGAAATAAAAAGAAAAAAAATCAAAGCGGAAAAAGGAAGTCACGTGAGCAGAGATGACATGGTAAACACTAGAAACACATGTATCAATGCTACTCGCGTCTGGTTAGATGGCGGCGCCCTGAGAGAGCATCTACAGGCACAAGTAAGTTTTTTTCCACGTTTTATGCAGTATGTTTTTGTTTTCTTGAATTTCATTCACAGATGTCCAAAGAAATTTGGTTTTGCATTTTATCTGTATCTTTTCTCTATTTTGAAATAATTGATCCTATCAGCTTCATTTCCTGTCGTTATGGCATTTCGTTTTCTTCACCTTGCAGTTTCGTGCATGTCAAGTCTAATTTGTGCGCATATAAGCCGTACCCTTGATTCAGGTATCTTTTTTTTAGCTACAAATATGGCATATATACGAGAAAATAAGGTAACTGCTACGCAAAAATTCCAAGTTGGCAGCCTACAATCAGTCTTCGTGCACCCGCAATACATGTACAGTGGGGCAAATAAGTATTTGGTCAAACACCGATTGTGCAAGTTCTACTTGAAAAGATTAGAGAGGCCTATAATTGTCAACATGGTTAAACCTCAACCATGAGATACAGAATGTGTAAAAAAAAAAAACAGAAAATTACATTGTTTGATTTTTAAAGAAATTACTACCAAATTAGAGTGGAAAATAAGTACCGTATTTTCACGACTATAAGGCGCACTAAAAAGTCTTAAATTTTCTCCAAAATAGACATGGCGCCTTCTAATGCGGAGTGCCGTGTGTATGCTCCGAGCTCGCTCCAAAGCCTGACTGAGAGCACTTCCGGCCGACACGCTTCTTATATAGAGAAAAGGCGGATGTGGGTGGAGTCAGGCATGCGGAGGGGGTGTTTTTAAGAATGGATTGTGGCCGCTGGACTAACATGTCTGCTTGCACTGTTGTTCGAGCTTTTGCCAAAGCCGACACAGCTTTACGAAGAGTAGGAGCCAGCGCCGGGCTAGTTACGCCACTATTTGCGAATGGATTGTGGCCGCTTGGAATAACGTGTCTGCTTGCACTGTTGTTCGAGCTTTTGCCAAAGCCGGCACAGCTTTACGGAAAGTAGGAGGCAGCGCTGGGCTAGTTACGCCACTATTTGCGAATGGATTGTGGCTGCTTGGACTAACGTGTCTGCTTGCACTGTTGTTCGAGCTTTTGCCAAAGCCGGCATCGTTTCTGTGTAGCCACATGGCAATGTGAGTGACTCTGACAACGAAGAGAGGGAACCCGGCGTTTTTGATGAATCATTTGGACAATTGTTTAATTCGGACACAGAAAATGAGGACTTTGATGGATTTGTGGGTGATGATTGATCAAAAAACGTGAGTACATTGTAAAATGGCTAAATGAAGTACAACCGAACTCAGTTTTGCTTCCGTTGACTTTTTAAAAACGAGTTTTTAGCATGTCTGTACGTTTAAGCTGGTGTATGTTTTTCCATGCCTGGCTGCGTGTTTTGGTCCGGTACGTCTTGTGTGTGTGCGTCAAATACAGAAATAGCACTCGTTACTGACACTGCGCCTTTAAATGCGGTGCGCCATATAGTCGTTAAAGTACGGTATTTGGTCACCTACAAACAAGCAAGATTTCTGGCTGTCAAAGAGGTCTAACTTCTAACGAGGTTTTCACTCGTTACCTGTATTAATAACATCTGTTTTAACGGATGATCAGTATAAAAGACACCTGTCCACAACCTCATTCTCTCACACTCCAAACTCCACTATGTCCAAGACCAAAGAGCTGTCGAAGGACACCAGAGACAAAATTGTAGACCTGCACCAGGCTGGGAAGACTAAATCTGCAATAGGTAAAACGCTTGGTGTAACAAAATTAACTGTGGGAGCGATTATTGGAAAATGGAAGGCATACAAGAACACTGATAATCTCCCTCGATCTGGGGCTCCATGCAAGATCTCACCCCGTGGCTTAAAAATGATAACAAGAACGGTGAGCAAAAATCCCAGAACCACACGAGGTGACCTAGTTAATGAACTCCAGAGAGCTGGGACCACAGTAACAAAGGCTACTATCAGTAACACAATGCGCTGCCAGGGACTCAAATCCTGCACTGCCAGGCCTGTCCCCCTGCTGAAGCCAGTACACATCCAGGCCCGGCTGCGGTTCGCTAGAGAGCATTTGCATTTGGATGATCCAGAAGAGGACTGGGAGAATGTGTTATGGTCTGATGAAACCAAAATAGAACTCTTTGGGAGAAAGACAGGTTCACATGTTTGGAGGTGAAAGAATACTGAATTGCATCCGAAGAACACGATACCCACTGTGAAGAATGGGGGTGGAAACATCATGCTTTGGGGCTGTTTTTCTGCAAAGGGACCAGGACGACTGATCTGTGTAAAGGAAAGAATGAATGGGCCATGTATCGAGACATTTTGAGTGAAAATCTCCTTCCATCAGCAAGGACATTGAAGATGAGATGTGGCTGGGTCTTTCAGCATGACAATGATCCCAAACACACAGCCAGGGCAACAAAGGAGTGGCTTCGTAAGAAGCATTTCAAGGTCCTGGAGTGGCCTAGCCAGTCTCCAGATCTCAACACCATAGAAAATATGTGGAGGGATTTGTAAGTCTGTGTTGCCCAACGACAGCCAAAAACGTCACTGCTCTAGAGGAGATCTGCATGGAGGAATTGACCAAAATACCAGCAAGTGTTAAAAGTTACAGAAAACGTTTGGCCTCCGTTCTTGCCAACAAATGGTACATAACAAACAGATAAACTTTTGGCATTGACCAAATACTTATTTTCCACCATGATCTGCAAATAAATTCCTTGAAAAATAAACAATGTGATTTTCTGTGTTTTTCACATTCTGTCTCATGGTTGAGGTTTACCCCATGTTGACAATTACAGGCCTCTCTAATATTTTCAAGTAGAACTTGCACAATTGGTGGTTGACTAAATACTTATTTGCCCCACTGTACTTTTTAGCGAGCAAGGAAAACATTTATGTTCCGCTTACTTTGACAGTTTTTTCCCCCTGAAAGTTTGTATTAATTTCAGTCTCTCCACTGGTTTCTTTAATTTTATTTGTGCTTTTAGTATATTACATTACACTGAACCACATCACAGCATACCACACGACTCATTGATCTTCTTTACTCGCGGAGGGAGCTGGAGTCTATCCCAACAATCATGGGCAGCAGGCGGTGGACACCCTGAATTGGTTGCCAGCCGATCTCATGTCACAATGAAATGGAGAGCTACTCACGCTCACAATCACAATGCCACCAAGTGGGAATCGAACCCATAATGTCCACACCGAAGTCAAGCGGGAGAACCACTGAACCATCGGTGGCTATACAGTCGTACCTTTACTTACGAAATTAATTGGTTACAGAACTTTTTTTGTAACTTGAAAATTTCGTGAGTAGAGCAGATCTTTATATGTAAATTCTCAAATTCATTCCATGGTCCTCACACAACTGCCAACTAAACCCTTTAAAATTGTAGAATTTAATATTGGTCAAAGTTTCTAAATTATTTATGAAAGATATGAGAAACACCTAAATGAGAGAAACGTATAAGTAAATGATTTATTAATGTTTTAAAATGGATATAATGGCCAAAAATCCCAGCAAAAATATGCCCTGCCCCGCTGAAATAGTTCCCTCCGCGGCCGTTAGAATGGGAGACGTAATACACATGTTTGTCCACCAGATGGTGGTGTTCCAGCAGGGCCGATTTTGAATCGCTAATAAGGGGAATTGCGATCATTAATAAGGAGAGCATTTAGCGGAGCTGTACAGGTATGTAAGAGCATCTTAAAACATGAATAGTGTTTGTTGTGAGACAGCCAGTGAGAGCCCAGTAGAGGATAGCGAGGTTCTAAAGCAGTGGTCCCGAAACCGATCCTGGAGGGCCGCTGTGGGTGCAGGTTTTGCTTCCAACCATATAAGCCGCTTTTGTCGGACAAAAAAAGATGACTGAATCGAGGCAACGGCTTATATGCGAATAAAAACATGACTTGCAAAAAACTACAAATTGACGGCGCCGTGACATGATGACGTCACGAAGAAAATGGCCGCTGCGTCGGCGCGTGACGTCACGATGTAAGCGAATTCGGCCGATACTTTCATTTATTTCAAAATAGAGAAAAAGATAGACAGATAAAATGCTAAACAAAATGTATTTTGACGTATATGAATGAAATAAAAAAAACGTACGTATCTTGCATAAAATCTCTCTGACCGGAGTATCTGTTAGATGAGCGCTATCAAAGAACATCGCAACGCTAAACTTACTCGCTAATATTGAATTTTTTTTCCTTGTATTTCTTGTTCGAAAGTAAGAACTATTGGAGTAATATGAACCATCGAAAGAATTGAGATATTTTGACATTAGAAGCAATATGGCTGCCACAACATCTTAAACTAATGGTAAGAAAATTGTAATTTCTGTAATTAGAAAGCATCAGGTTCTCATCAAGATAGACTTGTTTCTTTTTTCAAATTGAATAATTTGATATTTTGCATTTATAAAGACAGGCATATTAACTTCCTTATGATATTGACCCTAATAATGTGCTTTTGATTCATCCAGTATCTCAGAAATACCACTTGTGATGATTTTTCTTAAGATTTTCCCTTCAACGTAACACATTTGGACACATCATTTGTTTGCATCTTATATGCGAGAAATTGTAAACTTAAATTTTTTTTAAGGCAATTTTCAGGGTGCGGCTTATACGCATGATAGGTTCACCAATAGGTATTTCCAAATGCAACTTGTAATACAAAAGAGACAGGACGATCATCTTTGGTTTTTCTTGCAAGAGAGAATCGATCCACACAACGTCTCCGGTCAAGATCATTCTGATGACTCGATATCTCTCTTGCTAATTTATTCCATAAGATTCACAACATTCATCTCAGTTCTCAAAACAATTGTGGGTCTGTCGAATCTTCCCAAGAGAGTTTTGATGTGAACCACCTTCAGCCGCCGATGCTTCTCAACACAATTTACAGTTCTGCGATCTTCGGTGTGAGCGACCGTGTGAGAGGTCGATGTTTCTCAAAACAATTGTTGAAAGTTTTCCGGATCCCAAGGGAACGATGTTTCGGTGTGAACAATTGTTTTGAGAAGTCCAAATAACAGGGGAGTGACCTTCCCGTTGTTTATCACAGTTGCAAGCAGATGTACTGAAAATGACTTTTTTAATATTACTAAGGTTCATTGCAAGCACATATATATAATGATTATATTTCAAGCAAAGTTATAATAATGATAACTCTAACAAGCAGATGCTGCTTATATGCACGTAAATACGGTGTGTGTATTAGTCGTACTATTGTAAATTTGCACTGACCTCTACTGAACTGGATGAATACAATGTCTTTTTCACATGCAATCACAGTGTCATCCGCCTCATGGTGTAGAGGTTCACTCGCCTGAATTGGCTGCGGGCTGGCGTGGGCTCAATTCCCCCTGGTGGCAGTATTATTGGGGGTGCGGATGGTCGTTTGTCTCTCTGTGTGCCCTATGGCAGACTGGCGACCAGTTTAGGGTGTAGTCTGCCTTTCGCCCAAAGACAGCTGGGTTAGGCTCCAGCAACCCCCGCAACCCCTTCGAGGATGCGCGGTATGGAAGAAAAATGAATGAAGGAATTCCAGTGTCGTATGAACGGAGAGTGTTGAACAGAACTGTAATGTGTCACTTTATGTTTATCTGGCCAGTGTCACTATATGAACGGGTCCTAACCCACAGTTGAACTTGTCTGTGCCAGTATTCATCGGGAATCAGTGGAGTTTGGATCCGCTGATCACTTTTTTCATTCATTGGGTTGTTTACCACTGTTACTTTTCCCCAACAGAAAATAGTTCTTCTTCAGTCCGTGCTCCATTTACAAACTCCTGTGGCCAACAATCAAAGGGCCCGGAACAACCAGAGAGGAAATTCTGAAATTATTCAATCAGCCACTTGCTCATGTTCTGGTCTCAGCCGTCAAGAATACAAATGGCAGGTGTGGGGAGGCAACGGCACCATAGAGGATGACAAACTCCATGCATTACAGCTTCGTCTGGATGAGTCCCAGAAACTCCTGCTGAAGGAGAGAGAGTGAGTCACAATATCGCAACTAATCACTACTTGTACCTTTACACAAAGTAAATTTTAAACCTGCCTCATGTTAGATGTGATCATGATTTTAATTTATAAAAAAACTGATGAAAAGTAATATTTTTTTATAAATGAAACAAACTACCTAGTTTTAAATTATGCCTTATGCATTATATGAAAATTACAGTAATCTCTCGAATATTGCAGATAATGTAGACTAGACATAGCCCCGACCTCGCTAAGATGGCTGTGCCCCGACCTCACTAAGATGGCCGTGCCCCGAGCAGTGACGGGAACGTTTTTGCGTTTTATGGAAGATGCGTTTTTTTCATGAATTTCAAATACATTTTTTTACCTTCTCTCGATTTTAAAATAAATGACCGTATCACCATTCACTTGAGTTGTGACGTCACGGCGCATGCATGGGCACCATTTTGTCATGACGTAATTGTGTCGTGTCATTGTGTCACGGCCAATGTTCCCTCTAATTTTTCGTTGGTCTGGGCAGAAAGACAACCTCCCTGAGCGCACTGAGTACCAATGTGAGCGACATCATGGGTACTCGGATGATTCGCCTAAAGACGTTTCGCCGACAGACGTTTGACAGACGGGCAGGTCGCCGAATGGACATTCGGCCGAACGTTCATTCGGCCGAACGGAGGTCCTCGCCGAAACGGGATTCGCGCGCTCGCCCCGCCCCTGGATCGTGTGTGTACAAGTTTTTCAACCTCGGCCCGCGGGCCATATGCGGCTCGTTAGGATTTTTAATCCGGCCCGCCGCCGGCGTTGTCCAAATTATAGTAAAAATCAATGTTAGTCTACCATCAATGGCAGCCCGGGAATAACCTCTCTTCCTCCATTACACTGAGCACTGGCTCCCTTCAAGGTTGTGTACTGAGTCCTCTTCTATACTCCCTGTGCACATACGACTGTACACCGACCCACCACTCTAACTCCATCATCAAATTTACCGATGACACCACTGTGGTCGGACTCTCACTGGATGACATTGCCAGCCCTCGCTACCTCAGCAGAGCCGGGAAGATTGTTAGGGACCCATACCACCCTGGTCACAACCTGTTCCTGCTGCTGCCCTCTGGCAGACGCTACAGGTCTCACAAAACACGGACAAATAGACTCAGGGACAGTTTTATTTCCCCAGAGCCATCAGGGCTCTGAACTTGCACTAGCATGACACACAGTCCCTTGCGCAATAACTTTGGGTTGTGCAGTAAAATGTGAAATATCTTAGATTGTGCAATGTTTTAGAATTTACCTTGCCCGGACGTGACTTTTTATATTTTTATATTACTTATTCATGTTTTTACTGGGAAAATGCAGTTAGTGGACTAGTACCACCAATTTCGTTTTATGCAGGTGTGTATAATGACAACAAAGGCTTTTGATTTGATTTGAGTTAATGCCACCTAACGGCGCCATCTTGAAAAAAAATGTATTGTATAATAAAAAAAAGGTTAATTATTGTATAATAAAAAAAACAGGTTAATGATTGTATAATAAAAAAACAGGTTGATGATTGTATAATAAAAAAAAACAGGTTGATGATTGTATAATCCAGCACCTTTCGGCGAGGTATACAGTTTCGCGTTCGGGATTAAGCAGTTATAAAACCACACATTATGGAAAGCTTTCATAATCCAAGCTGTTGTGCTGTTGCCCATCCAGTACAGAGGCAGCAATGCATCTTTTTGATTTTTTTGAACCAACCCTTGCTTGCTGAAAATTCACGGGGCTCACTAGTGCCTGGTTGAGGCTCGCATTAAGGGTCTTTGCCAGGAGCTAAGATACATGGTAGATTCATTGACGCCCTAATGGATCTAAGAGCCCTCCTAAACAAGAAGAAGAGGGCTTTTAGGTCTGGGGAGAAAGAGAAAGAAAAAGAAAGTCTGAAAATGGTCCAGAAGGAGCTGAAGAGAGATAAGGAAGGGAAAGACCATCTACAGGAGGAAGCTGGAGAACCAACTCCAGAGAGGCAACACCAAAGAGGTCTGGAGGAGCTTGAGGACCATTTCGGGCCATGGAGGCAACAGTGAGAGAGACCCGGAGTCCGGAGACAGGGAGTGGGCCAATGAACTGAATCAGTTCTTTAACAAATTCAGTCCTGCCCCCACTCCCCTGATCCCCCAGACCAGAAGTAACTCTTCCCCCTCATTCTCCTCCTCCTCTTCCTCCTCCTCTTCCACCGGTCTCTGCATTACTGTCATTTAGGTGATAAAACAGCTAAAGAAGATCGAGGCAAGGAAGGCTACTGGTCCAGACGGCCTCAGCTCCAGACTACTGAGAGAGTGTGCGGATCAGCTTGGCAAAGTTATTCTGCATATTTTCAACCTCACCCTCAGTCTGCAGAAGGTCCCCACCTTGTGGAAAACTTCCTGTGTGGTCCCAGTTCCAAATACTGCGAACCCCAGGGAGCCTAACCACTTCAGGCCGGTAGCATTAACCTCTCACCTGATCAAGTCATTGTAGAGGATCATCCTCAATCACCTCAGCCCCCTGATGAATGCAGAGCTGTGCCCTCTGCAGTTCGCCTATCGTCCAGGCATAGATGTGGAAGATGCTACCGCCTACCTGATGCACAGGTCTCTTTCACACCTGGAGAACACGGGAAGCACGGTGAGAATGATGTTTTTTACCTCTCCAGTGCGTTCAACACCATTCAGCCGGTCCTACTGAGAGGGAAACTGGAAGAGGCTGGAGTAAGCAACCACCTAGCCGCATGGATAATCGACTTCCTCACGGGCAGACCACAATATGAGAGACTCCAGGACTGTACGTCTGATGTGGTAGCTTGCAGCACGGGGGCCCCACAAGGCACAGTGCTCTCCCCACTCCCCTTCTCCCTCTACACATCAGACTTCAAACATAATAAAGACACCTGCCACCTCCAGAAGTTCTTTGACGACACCGCTATTGTTGGACGAGTGACGGACGGGAACGACCTGGAGTACAGGGGAGTCATCACAGCCTTTGTTGACTGGTGTAGGCAAAACCACCTCTCCATCAACACCAGTAAGACAAAGGAAATGGTCATCGACTTTCGGAGGAATCCTCAACAGACCACTCAGGTGAACATCCAGGGTACAGACATTGAAATCGTGGAGAATTTGAAGTACCTGGGTGTTCACCTCAACAACAAACTAGACTGGTCCACAAACATAGATGCCCTGTACAAAAGGGGCCAGAGCCGCCTCTACCTACTGAGGAGTCTACAGGACACTGCTGGGGACTTTTTACGACACTGTGGTGGCATCTACAGTGTTTTATGCAGTGGTCTGTTGGGGATGCGGTAGCACGGAGAGGGACAGGAACAGGCTGAATAAGCTGGTCAGGAGGGCCAGCTCTGTTCTGGGCTGTCCTTTGGACTCTGTGGAGGAAGTGGGAGAGCGGAGGATGCTGGCCAGGATGATGTCCATCATGGACAGCACCTCCCACCCCCTGCATGAGTCTGTGGAGTCCCTCCGAAGCTCCTTTAGCAATAGACTGTGGCACCCTCATTGCAGGAAGGAGTGCTTCCGCAGATCCTTCCTCCCATCAGCTGTCAGGCTCTTTAACAAAAAATTGGTTGTGTGTTAAGACCTACCGTATGCATGCATGTACATCTATATGTATGTATATGTGTGCTTATATATATATGTATGTGTATGTATGTATATATATATATATATATATATATATATATATATATATATATATATATATATATATATATATATATTTCAGCAACATGCTTATTTATTTATATATTTATTCATGTATTTATTTATTAACCCACTTATTACCTATCTATTTATGTCTAAAATGCCTTTCCTATTTCTGCATCCTCACCCCCTTGCTACTGTGACAACGAAATTTCCCGAATACGGGATGAATAAAGTTATCCAATCCAATCCAATGGCGCGTGACATCGACATACTTTTTCCTGTTCTCAGCATGTCGAGCAACTTAACTTTTTCCACAACCGTCATCATCTTCCGTTTTTTCTTTGCATCAAATGAAGCCTTGGGTGGTCCTAGACGCTTGGGAGACATTTTTCGTTGTAGTGTAAAATCCAAACAAAGAAAGCTGGAATTCACTCTCCGTACACGATGCTAAACGCTACACGCAGGGAAAAGGAAAGACCGGCACGTGTGTCCACAGAGGCATCTATACTTTTGCTTTCTTCTTCTGTGGTATGGTGAGAACCAATCATTGCGGCGCAGAAGAGGAGGCGGTACCCTGACTTCCGCCATTTTTCGCCGCAACTTTCATCTGTCATCCGGTTGCGAACTTTTTTTTATTTTTAAAATAATTATTTAACAGCGGCAAAAAAATGCCAAAGTAGTGAATTTGAATAAATGAAGTCGTGATGATCAAGGGATTACTGTATGGGAATCTAAGTTAATTTAAGATAAATTTATGTTATGTTAGAAGCGCATCCGTCAAGCCTCTCTCTCTCTCCTCTCCGCGTTGTTCTGAATAATGTCTCATTTTAGCATTAAACATCATAGCCACTAGTTATTTGTTACTCTGTTAGTAGATGGTGAATTACAGCCAATATTTTTTTACCATTGTAATATCCAGTTTTTTGGTGTTTTTCAGAGGGTTGGAACAGATCAATTTGTATTTACTGTCATACCTCTACTCACGAATGCCCTTAGGTACGAAATTTTCAGGTTACGGAATTTCTTAAATGCAAATGAGTTACGGAAAAAAATCCAAGTTGCGAAATCCCCCAAAAAGTAAATGCATTCCCTTATCCGTTATTTCATTTTGAAAATATTCTCGCGGAGGCATTGATTCTAACTTTAGAACATCGCTACCTTCTACTGGGCTCTCATTTCATCACTCTGGTTCTATGTCATATATTGACAAAAAAACATTCATATCAATTGACTATCTTACAACAACCACTATTGATGTTTCAAGATTCTCTCTTCCATACCTGTCCAGCTTGACTAAATGCTCCCCTTATTAACGTTGCAACTCCCTTTATTAAGCAATTAAAAACCATTCAAATGCAACGCGGCACATATTTTCATACACACACTTAGGGCACAGGTCTAGAATGTAGTACAAATTAGACGGCTTTAAGCCCTGGTAGAACGGGCTCTGGCCGCAATCTGGCGGACAAACGGGTATTACGTCTCCCATTATAACGGCCGCGGAGGGAACTATTTCAGTGGTGCAGGGCACATTTTCATATGCTTTACTTTAAGACAATAATAAACAATTGCCCTATTATTTTGTCTGATTTTTGTGTTTCCTCTCATCTTTCGTACAAAATTGAGACACTGACCAATTTTAATGGGTTTAGTTAGCAGTTGTGTGAGGACTGTGGAACAAGTTTGAGAATTTACATGGAAATTATACCTCTGCTTACGAATTTTCAAGTTACGAAAAATGTTCTGGAACCAATTAATTTCGTAAGGAGAGGTACGACTATAGTTCATTTCTATGGGCGGTAGGAGCTCCTTTCTGCAAGAGCTTTTCGGCGCACAACGGACATGGCGGCCGCCCTTTCTTTTCTTGTACAAATATGCTGTTGTACAAGGACATGACACTGTCAAGACGATTGCCAAATTCTATAGCTTCGACCATGCTGTCATCAACCTCATTGTTGCAAACTGCGTGCCATATTCTCCTGCAGATGTCAGAAATAAAGTAATACCACGTTCTTCATCCTCATTCTTGTCGTTGTCCGCTGCCCTCATTCTCCGATGGGATCATCTGAGGAGGTTCTCATCGATTGGGGTTTGGGAGGGTTCTGAGTGTTTCAAGCAGTGACAACATGTTTACGTGTTCCCGTCATGCCAGCTTCACGGCTGTATCTATGGCGTAAATCCCTCATAATACTGGTTAACTTTTTTATTCATAGTTCACTCGCTTAGTGTCCTTGGAAAAAGATATTGACCAAATGTTCGCTTCTTCCTTCTTGGCAAAATGCACGGTAGACTCAATTATGGTGTGCTGCGCCTTTAACATTGTAATGTCACTGTCACCATGGAACATTCAAGGACGATTCAAAATCCAAACAAAGCTGGAATAGGCTCGGCGTAGTGTCTCTCTTTACAAGTAATGTGCAGGATTCCAAATATAATCCGAAGAAACCAGGAAATGGCAATATGTCGTCCTGTGCCTTTTATATTATTCGACGTGTCGTTCTTCTATGGTGAAATATGCTGCTTGAAGCCGCGTAGTGGTGAACGATCACAGTACACAAGTGTTTTTATTTGGGGACCCTTATCGTTTTGTTGATTTTAATTGGATTGGATTGAATTGGATAACTTTATTCATCCCGTATTCGGGAAATTTCATTGTAACAGTAGCAAGAGGGTGATTAGACAGAACAACAAAGCAAAAGTACAAAGTACAAAGCAAATCAGAGTAAATGGGATCATTTAAAATCACCAAATCAAATCATTAACACTGAAAAGCAGCAAAAACAAAATGAGCAAGAGTGGACGGACCTACCGCCGCCGGCTGCCACTTGAACGCCATCTTGGTTGCGGTAGCTAAAACGGATACAGACTCAAAAAGACGTTGTAAAGTGTGACAAAAACTGGAACCACACACAGGAAGTCTTCCACAAGATGGGGAACTTCTACAGACTGTGACCGAGGTAGAGAATATGCAGAGTCACTCTTCCAAGCTTATCCACACAGTTCCTCAGTAGTCTGGAGCTGAAGACAACAGCAGCAGAGCAGGACTCCGCTTCCGGCCTGGTAAGCGCCGACAGCTCTTCCAGCTTATCCCATGACGGAATGGTTGGTCAGAAGCGTTGCTTCTTCTCCCGGCACTTTTCTCCAGCTCCGAATTTCCAGCGGGATTGAGGTGTTACTCCTTCTGATGGGTATTGTAACAGCTATTCCCATGTGTATGACAGCCTAGGCATGGCTGATGGTTCCAAAAAAAAGAAGTGGCAGAAAGAAGCCAGGCTAACAGAACAAAGAAAGTTTTAAAAACATTAAAGTAAAAAGTATAAAGTACAAAGTAAAGTAAAAGGGAATGTATTAAGAAATATTACAATGTAATTAAAAAAAAGATAGAAGGGCTGTAAAACACGAAAAACAAATAAGAGTGGACAGAGCTACTGCCACTGGCTTCCGCGTGACGGCGCCATCTTGGCAGACAGTAATCAACTTACGGTCACATTTGGGACTCTGAGGCAGTTGTAAAGAGATCTGGTCGTAAGTCAATCCATGTTGTGGATACTGGACTGTATAATTAATTTTTTTATAAGTTTCTGTGGACCTCACTTTATCTTGAGATTGGGCCTGAATCCGTGTGTCATTGTGAGATCAAATTATCAAAATCAAAAGCCTTTATTGTCATTATACAACAGCTGCCTATAACAAAATTGGTGCTGCTACTCCACAAAGTGCTTGTTTCCCAGTAAAAACATGAATAAGTAATTTAAAAAGTCACGTCCAGGCAAGGTAATTCTAAAATATTGCACAATCTAAGATATTGCACATTTTACTGCACACCCCAAAGTTATTGCACAGAAGGGATTGTGTGTCATGCCAGTGCAAGTTCAGAGCCCAGATGGCTCTGGGGAAAAACTGTCTGAGTCTATTTGTCCATGTTTTGTGAGAGCTGTAGCATCTGCCAAAGGACAGCAGCTGGAACAGGTTATGACCATGTTGGTAGGGGTCCCTAACAATGTTGAGGTAGCGAGAGCTTAGAAATACATATACAGTCATACCTCTACCTTCGAAATTAATTGTAACTTGAAATTTTAGAGTAGAGGTGTACTCTATATCTAAATTCTCTAATTCGTTCCACGGTCCTCACACAACTACCAACTAAACCTTTTAAAATTGGTCAAAGTGTCCCAATTTTGTCTGAAAGATGTGAGGAAACACAAAAATGAGAGAAAATTATAAGGAAATGATTTATTTGTCTTAAAATAAATAAAGCATATGAAAACCTGCTCTGCGCCGCTGAAATATCTCCCTCCGCCGCCGTTATAGATGTAATACCCGTGTTTTTCCGCCAGATGGCGGCAAGAGCCCATTCTACCAGAGCCGGAAGCCTTCCACTTTGTAGTACATTTTATACTTTTACGTATGCGCTACCTGTGTGAAAATACATGCCACATTGAATTTTTACGTTTTTTAATTGCTAAATATGGGAATTCAAAATAAAATAATGTACAGTGGTACCTCGAGATACGAGCTTAATCCGTTCCGGAACTGAGCTCGTATGACGAGATTCTCGTAACTCGAGCGGACGTTTTCCATTGAAATGAATGGAAAAAGAATTAATTCGTTCCAGCCCTCTGAAAAAACACCAAAAACAGGATATTGGATTGGAAAAAATGTTTTATTTCTTCTAATTCACCATCTATTAACAAAGTAACACATAACTAGTGGTTTAATGTCAGGAGTGGCCCTTTTGGCCCTCCTGGGTTGCCGTCGACACGTACCGGCTGTAGCCAATCCATTGATTACTTTCGGTTCCTGTATTTAAGTAAGCGACGCGTCATCACACGTCGCCGGATCGTTCTCTATCGTCCACTGTCGATGACCACCATTGACTGTTGTTAGCGGTTGCTAGCGGTAGCTAGCGGTCGTTATGCTGTTGCCATTCTGTTGCCTCTGTCCGTATGCGCGCCGCATGCGGCCACGTTTGTTTTCCACGTTTTGGTTGATGCATTAAAGGACTCGTTATCACGCTAATGCCTCGTCGTCTCCTGCCTCCTGCATTTGGGTCCCTACCTACATCCACGGTTGCGTCGCACAACGCCGCGCGACCGTAACAGATGCCCACGATCGCGCTCCGTCGACCCAGCGACGCAGCGTGATCATAACAGAACGATCCGGCCATAATGGACCCAGCGGGAGGCTACCCACGCTCGCGCCGACGCGCTCGTCGACGCCAGCCTCCCTCGGCCCCTTTGGAACGCCAAGTCTTTGTCCGTTGGGACTCGGACTTTTCTGAAGGTGAGGACGACCTGGGGCTAATAGATTTATATGCTGGAGATTGGTACTCCGACCTTTCTGAAGAGGAGGACGGCCAGCGGCTAAGTGAGTTGGATGCTGGAGATTCGGTCTGGGACGGCTATTTTCTTCGCCAATACGCTCCTCAAGTACCCACGCGGCTCCAAGCTCCTCAAATACCCACGCGGCTCCAAGCTCCTCAGATACCCACGCGGCTCAAAGCTCCTCAAATACCCACGCGGCTCCAAGCTCCTCAAATACCCATGTGGCTCCAAGCTCCTCAAATACCCACGCGGCTCCAAGCTCCTCAAAGACCCACGCCGCTCCGGGCTCCTCGCCCGACCACGCCGCTCAAGGCTCCTCAAATACCCACGCCGCTCCCGGCTCCTCGGCCGACCACGCCGCTCCCGGCTCCTCGGCCGACCACGCCGCTCCCGGCTCCTCGGCCGACCACGCCGCTCCCGGCTCCTCGGCCGACCACGCCGCTCCCGGCTCCTCGGCCGACCACGCCGCTCCCGGCTCCTCGGCCGACCACGCCGCTCCCGGCTCCTCGGCCGACCACGCCGCTCCCGGCTCCTCGGCCTACCACGCCGCTCCCGGCTCCGCAACCACCCGTGCCGAAGCCACGAACCAGGCTTCCGGTGCCGGCAGGTCTGCCGAGCTCCGTTCTGCCGAGCTCCGTTCTGCCGAGTTCCAGTATGCCAAGTTCCAGGCATCCAAGTCCCAGACTGATAAATCTCATCCTTGCCGGTTTCGGCCGGCCCGGTTTCCGCCTCACCCCGGCTGATTTCCTCGAGCCCAGCCCTCTCCCGCCCAGCCCTCTCCCGCCCTGCTCTCTCCCGCCCTGCTCTCTCCCGCCCTGCTCTCTCCCGCCCTGCTCTCTCCCGCCCTGCTCTCTCCCGCCCTGCTCTCTCCCGCCCTGCTCTCTCCCGCCCTGCTCTCTCCCGCCCAGCTCTTGCCCGCCCGGAAGTGGCGGCGACGCGCCGGGGCCCCTGGACGAGGGGTTCGGCGAAGGCAAGAGCGACTCTCCGGCGCCCCTGGACGAGGGGGCCGGCGAGGGAGAGAGGGACTCTCCGGCGCCCCTGGACGAGGGGGCCGGCGAGGGAGAGAGGGACTCTCCGGCGCCCCTGGACGAGGGGGCCGGCGAGGGAGAGAGGGACTCTCCGGCGCCCCTGGACGAGGGGGCCGGCGAGGGAGAGAGGGACTCTCCGGCGCCCCTGGACGAGGGGGCCGGCGAGGGAGAGAGGGACTCTCCGGCGCCCCTGGACGAGGGGGCCGGCGAGGGAGAGAGGGACTCTCCGGCGCCCCTGGACGAGGGGGCCGGCGAGGGAGAGAGGGACTCTCCGGCGCCCCTGGACGAGGGGGCCGGCGAGGGAGAGAGGGACCCTCCGGCGCCCCTGGACGAGGGGGCCGGCGAGGGAGAGAGGGACTCTCCGGCGCCCCTGGACGAGGGGGCCGGCGAGGGAGAGAGGGACTCTCCGGCGCCCCTGGACGAGGGGGCCGGCGAGGGAGAGAGGGACTCTCCGGCGCCCCGGGACGAGGGGGCCGGCGAGGGAGAGAGGGACTCTCCGGCGCCCCTGGACGAGGGGGCCGGCGAGGGAGAGAGGGACTCTCCGGGGCCCCTGGACGAGGGGGCCGGCGACGGCGAGAGTGACCCTCCTGCCCTCCCGACCGAGGGGGCAGGCGACCCCCCGAACAGCCAGGGTAAGGTACCCGACGACCATGCTAAAGTTCCGTTGTCTGTTAAAGGCAGGGGGCTTGGCCAGCACCCAAAGCACCAGCAGGGAGGCCCGCAGGACCGGCTACTCCCACTCCTCTCCAAGCGCCGAGGTCTGCTGGAGAGGCCTCTCCTACGTCTCGTCATCGGGCGGCACGGACGCCCGCCGGACCGACCCTGCCCACGCCTCGTCATCGGCCGGCGCGGACGCCCGCCGGACCGACCCTGCCCACGCCTCGTCATCGGCCGGCGCGGACGCCCGCCGGACCGACCATGCCCACGCCTCGTCATCGGCCGGCGCGGACGCCCGCCGGACCGACCATGCCCACGCCTCGTCATCGGCCGGCGCGGACGCCCGCCGGACCGACCACGTCTTCGCCTCGTCTCTGGCCGGCGCGGACGCCCGCCGAACCGGCCACTCTCCCATTGCTTCACGGGCTGGCGCGGACGCCCGCCGGACCGGCCAACCTCTCGTTGCTTCACGGGCTGGCGCGGAGGCCCCCCGGACCAAGTGTACAGTTAGAGCCCGCCCTCCCTGGCTGCTTTTCCGCTTATCATGGACATTTGGCTTTGGGGCGTCTGGAATCCGTCCCTTGGGGGGGAGGTACTGTCAGGAGTGGCCCTTTTGGCCCTCCTGGGTTGCCGTCGACACGTACCGGCTGTAGCCAATCCATTGATTACTTTCGGTTCCTGTATTTAAGTAAGCGACGCGTCATCACACGTCGCCGGATTGTTCTCTATCGTCCACTGTCGATGACCACCATTGACTGTTGTTAGCGGTTGCTAGCGGTAGCTAGCGGTCGTTATGCTGTTGCCATTCTGTTGCCTCTGTCCGTATGCGCGCCGCATGCGGCCACGTTTGTTTTCCACGTTTTGGTTGATGCATTAAAGGACTTGTTATCACGCTAATGCCTCGTCGTCTCCTGCCTCCTGCATTTGGGTCCCTACCTACATCCACGGTCGCGTCGCACAACGCGGCGCGACCGTAACAGATGCCCACGATCGCGCTCCGTCGACCCAGCGACGCAGCGTGATCATAACAGTTTAATAGTAATAAAATGTGTTTAATCGAACTAAAATTGGGCAGATTTCGCCGACAGGAGACAGAGAAGTTTGGGGGCGTGGGGTTCGTTTTTTTTTCCACGACAACGCACTCGTAAACGGAACAAACAAATTTAAATTAACTTTGATTAATATATACAGACACTCAAACATACGTTTAATGTAACTTTACACAAAACTGAATTCTAATTTTGTTTTCATTTTTTTTTACCTTCGTTGTGGTCGGGTTAGCTCGTTGCCACGCCTCTGCCCTCACGTTCGCTATCGATGGACTGTTTGCTGTTGTTCAAAATATTCCCAAAATGATGCACACAAATGTCCTCACAATAGGATAAAGCACGACCACTTGCCAACGAGAAATAGTCTTTAAGGAACGAACGCGGTACCTTTCCTAAGAAAGAATAACAGGAAATGACATAGCTGAGCTTCCCACGTATTGATTGTGGGTAATGAAGTTTTATTCTTAGAAAGGTATGGGTGTTGTTTGCAGGAGTATACTTCATTACCCAGAAAGCCTTCTTTTTGCATGCGCGTTGTGCGTTTCCTGGTCCGAGGAGGAACTCGTTTGAATTATTCGTTCCGTGCTCGTAAATATTGTTATACACGAAAGATATGCAAAAAAGACCTGGCTTGGTCGCATCACGAAATTTTGACCCCATAACGGGCGAATTATTCGATCGAAATTTCCCCCGTAAGACGAGCATTTTGTATGACGAGCGGTCGTATGACGAGGTACCACTGTATAAGGAAATGCATTTACCTTTTGGGGGATTTTGTAACTTGGATTTTTTTTGTATTTCGAGTCACTCATTTGCATATAAAAAAAAATTGTACCCTGAAACCTTCACACCTAGGCATTCGTAAGTATAGGAATGAGTGTTTGTGTGTGCGTGCATGTATATATGTGTATATAAGTATATATGTATATATCTATACACACGTGTAAAAAAATGCCTTCTATGCGCACAAATTAGACTTAGACATGCACGAAACTGCAAAGTGACATAGTGACACTTTTTTCCAAGATGGCGCCGTCAGGCGGCAGTCGGTGGAAGTAGCTCTGTCCACTCTTATTTGTTTTACGTGTTTTACAGCCTTTCTATCTTTTTTTATTACTTAATGCATTCCTTTTTACTTTACTTTGTACTTTATATTTTTTACTTTAATGTTTTTACAACTTTCTTTGTTCTGTTAGAGTGGCTTCTTTCTGCTACTCCTTTTTTGGAACCATTCAGCCATGCCTACGCTGTCATACACATGGAATTAGCTGTGAACAATACGCAGCAGAAGTAGCAACACATCAATGCCGCTGGAAATCCAGAGCTGGACAAAAGTGCCGGGAGAAGAAGCGACGCTTCAGACCAACCATTCCATCTATTATTATGGGGAAAGTGATATCCCTCCCCGATAAGATGGAAGAGCTGTCGGCGCTTAGCAAGCCGGAAACGGAGTCGAGGGGTTGTACTCTGCTACTGTTGATTCTTCAGCTCCAGACTACTGAGGGACTATGCGGATAAACTTGGAAGAGTGACTGCATATTTTCAACCTTGGTCACAGTCTGCAGAAGTTCCCCATCTTGTGGAAGACTTCCTGTGTGTGGTTCCAGTTTTATCCAACTCTACAACGTCTTTTTCTTGTGTCTGTGTCCGTTTTTGCTACTGCAACCAAGATGGAGCCGCTCAAGTGGGTCCGGTATCTCAATGACCGGCGTCAGAGTCTGCTTCATGGTGCTTGCAGTAAGTTGGAGCCGTTTCCAGTATGGAGTTTGACTCCACCAAGGCTGCCCTATGTCACTATTTCTGTCCGTAACTTTCATGGAAAGAATATCTAGACACAGCCGTGGCATTGAGCGGGGTCTGGTTTGTTGGCCTCCGTATTGCATCCCTGATTTTTGCAGATGATGGTTTTGTTGGGTTCATCAAGCCGTGATCTCCAACTGTCACAATTTGGAACCGAGTGTGAAGTGGTCGGGATGAGAATCTCACCTCCAAATCTGAGACAGTGATCCTCAGTCGGAAAAATGTGGCATGCCCTCCGTGTCAGGGATAAGGTCCTTCCCCAAGTGTATGACTTTGATGACCTTAGGGTCTTTTTCACGAGTGAGGAAAGAATGCAGTGGGAGAGTGACCAGCGGATCGCAGCGTCTGCAGTGAAGCAGGCTCTACAAGTAAAGAAGGAACAATATCCCTGATACTCATCTCTCATCTCATCTCATCTCCTCCCGCTTTATCCGAAGTTGGGTCGCGGAGGCAGCAGCTTCAGCAGGCAGACCCAGACTTCCCTCTCCCCAGCCACTTCATCTAACTTTTCACCACCATCAAACTGCGGCCTAGGGTGTCCTGGTGCCAAGTGCACACATGGACACCCTTCTGCTTAAACATGATGTTCGTTATTGAAATCCAACAATCGAACATCACTCGGGTTCCGATCAGGGGGGCCGTTCTTCCCGTTCACTCCCCTCCAGGTCTCACTGTCATTGACCACGTGAGCATTGAAGTCCCTCTAGCGGAATGAGGGAGTCCCCCGAAGGAGCACTCTCCAGCACCCCCTCCAAGGACTCCAAAAAGGGTGGGTACTTTGAACTGCTGTTTGGTGCACACGCACAAACAACAGTTAGGTCCCGTCCCCCCACTCGAAGACGGAGGGATGCTACCCTCTCGTCCACCAGGTTAAACCCCAACATACAGTAACCGAGCCGGGGGGCAACAAGTATGCCCACACCCGCTCGGCGCCTCTCACCGTGGGGAACTCCAGAGTGGAAGAGTTTCCAAACCCCTCGAGAGGAGTGGTACTGGAACCCAAGCTGTGCGTAGAAGTGAGCCAACTACGTCGAGATGGAATTTCTCAACCTCACGCACTAGATCAGGCTCTTTCCTAACCAGGGAGGTGACATTCCACATCCCAAGAGCCAATTTCTGCAGCCGGGGATCAGACCGCCAAGGATCCCTCCTTTGGCTGCCGCCCAACTGTCGACGCACCCGGCTTCTTTGGCCCATTTGCTCATCATAAGAGGTCTTCTGAGTCATGCTTTGTCTGGTCCCTCACGTCAGACCAGTTTTCCATAGGTGACCCTACCAGGTGCACAAGGCCCCAGACAACATAGCTCCAAGAATCACTGAGACACACAAACCCAACCACCACGATAAGTTAATGACTGCAAGGTGGAACAGGCTGAACACGCCTTGTGCCTTAGAGAATGACCTCTGGAGGGCCACTGATGAGTTTCCCTACCCAAACAATCCCTGATTCAAACGGCTGAAATGATGAGTTTCCTCCGCAGGGTGTTCGGACTTTCCTTTAGAGATAAGGTGAGTAGCTCGGTCATCCGGGAGGGGCTTGGAGCAGAGCTCCTAATCTGGAACGAGAGGTGTCAGCTGACTTGGTTTGGGTATTTGATTAGGATGCCCCCTGGACACCTCCCTAGTGAGGTATTCCGGGCACGTCCCACCGAGAAGAGGTCCTGGGGCCGACCTAGGACACGCCGGGGAGACTGTCTCTTGTCTGCCGGGGAACGCCTTGGAATCCTCGTGGAAGCTGTGGCTAGGCTGCAGCAGGCCCCGCGACCTTTGTGATGAGAAGTGGTATGGAAAATGACTGACTGACTGAATTTTGATATTGAAGTGTGTCGCAAACCTGAACCTTGAAGCATTTGTAAGTAGAGGTACCACTGTAATGTTATCTTTTATTATGGGAATAGTAGAAATTGTACATTTGTCAGGTGTGAGTTATTTATTTGGGCTTTAAAATCCAACTATTGTGTTTTTTTTGTTTTTTTTTAGGCAGGTCACCCTCAATTGGTTGCCAGCCAATCGCAGAAAAAAACTGATTTTCTTTTTCATAATTCACAGAGACAAGTGTTCATTGAGTGAGAACATTGAGAAATTGGAGACAGAGCTCAACAAGTGGAAACTAAAGTATGAGGATGTTAACAAGAGTAAACAGGAAGCCCTTAAACAGGTAATTTACAAATGGTTTCATTATTTTCCTACGTTATTTTGCTCCTGATTCAACTAGTTTTACTACATGCTTCAAAGCTAATGAGAGGAAGCATCTGTACACAAATAGTAAACACAAAACTTGATATTTCTATTACTAAGTTAGCAGGTTGGTAGAAACCTTTACTCCCAGATATGCCTGTCACTTAGACACAATTAAAAGAACAGTTTTTTTTGTTGGGCATGACATAAAATCAATAAAACCTATCTGTTAGTTTTCTGGTTGGTTAAGCACCTAAGGGCATCGTTAATCACTTTCAACTGTATTGGTGTTCATGGAATTAGTAATGGGCACCACAGTGGCAACCATTAGAAAACTCAAAACAGTACTGGTTTTACATGTAGAGGTCATATCAAGTTTCTCCCTCTTGATCATTTTTGGCTGGTAATGATCTCTACTCACAGTATGAGGCAATTCTTTAACCCTACAGAAGTTGCACATGTTGGTTCATTATTTTTGATGTTGTTGATTAATTATTATGTTGTCTACTATGACTAATTATCAATTACTTATTTGTTATGTATGTATTAATATTCCTTATTTATTTGATTGTTTGTTGTTATTTGTGCACATCATGGAGAAGCTTTAAATCTCAAAATACTTGTATTATGACAATAAAAACATTCAATTCAATTCAATTGTCCAACTTTGCCACAATTGCACATCCAAATCTGCTGCAGCAAGTTTTTTTTATGTGCACACAATGCAGCACAGTCTCAATAACCTTGAGAAGATTTTAGGAGATTGGTGGGTATTTTTGGAAAGCTGTACAGGGCCGTAGATGGTCCTCAACCCATCACCAGGACCGATACCTGTTCATCTTTGCTCGGCGGAACTGGCTGAGCACTGCTTCTGCCTTACAGAATTACTTCTGGAGGGCCAATGATGTGAGTGTCCCCTACCCAAACAATCAGGGACAGACTTAATGAATATATCCTGTATTGGGTGGGCTCTTTGCTCAATGGAGGTAGACTGGCATTTGCTCAAGAACTCCAGAATCTGCTAGTCCCCCAATGGCACCCTGTATTTTTTACAGACGAGCAGGTTAACTCTAAGCATCTATGATAGACGTGAAAAAGTCTGGATATGGCAAGTAGAACGTTATACTGCATATACAGTCGTTCAACATGACATGTTTGATGTGGTGGAAAATGTTCCCTCGAAGATGCGCAATTGCTCACTGGTCGCACAAAGAAAAACTATCCAAATCAAATCAAAAGCCTTTATTGTCATCATACACAGCTGCGTATAACAAAATTGTTAGTGCTACTCCAAAAAGTGTGTTTTCTCAGTAAAAAAAAAACAAATACTAATATAAAAGTATAAAAAGTCACATCCCGCCTAGGTAAATTCTAAAATATTGCACAATCTAAGATATTGCACATTGTTATTGCACACCCCAAAGTTATTGCACAGAAGGGATTGTGTGTCGCGCTAACGCAAGTTCAGAGTCCTGATGGCTGTGGGAAAGAAACTGTCCTTAAGTCTATTTGTCTGTGCTTTGTGAGACCTGTCCCGTCTGCCAGAGGGCAGCAGGTGGAACAGGTTGTGACCAGGGTGGTATTGGTCCCTGACAATGTTCCTGGCTCTGCTGAGGTAGCGAGGGCTGGCAATGTCATCCAGTGAGGGCAGAGAGCAGCCGATGATCTTCTGGGCAGTGTTGATCACTCTCTGCATGGCCTTTCTGTCTGCTGCCGTGCTTCCAGCGTACCACACATTGTAATGCAGTATGCCAGGATGCTCTCCACAGTGGCTCTATAGAAGGTTACCAGAAGCTTAGTGTCCAAGTTGTTCCTCCTGAGTACCCTCAGGAAACGGAGTCTTTTCTGGGCCTTCTTCACCACTGCCGTCTTCTTCTTCTTCTTCTTCTTTTTCACCTCAGGCGCCTGAGGATTACCCTCAGCAGCGCTAGGGCTGCCACTGGAACACGGATAAGTTCATCCAGGGAGTTGCCCAAGCCGCGATGGTAGCGTTCGGTCATTAAGGCCGGACAGCGGAGCCATAAGTGTTCAGACGACTCTGTTTCCTCGTCGCACAGGCGGCAGCGATCCGAGTCGGATTTCCCCACAAGGTGGAGCCAACGGCGGAGCAGGGGGTGGTGTCCACTGCGGAAACGAATCAGGTCTGTGCGGTCTCCTTTCGATAGGGCAAGTTCTTCCTCTGTGACTTTTGTAGTGTAGGTCTGCAGAAGGCGGGGGTGGGAGAGGGGGGGGGAGCGATCTTCACGTTGGATGATGGCACGTCTTGTGGCTGCGTCCGGGGGGGTATTGGTTTGGTCATCTAACGAGCCAAGTTTAGCTAGGGCATCAGCCAGGTCGTTTCCGCATATGTTGCAGTGGCCCGGGATCCACAGTAGCTGCAGTCGCTTAGGCGGAGGGAAAAGGGCGATGTCACCCTGAAGTCTCCGAATGGCGGGGTCTTGCGTATGGGGGTTTCCCATGGCTTGGACCAGCGATTTGCAGTCACTGAGGATAATTGATGTCTGCCAGTCTGCTGTTTCCCTCAGCCAGGAGAGTGCCTCGGTCAGTGCCATTTTTTCAGAGTGGTAGGAGCTGCTGCGGCTGCCAGTGGCACCATGCCATTGGTGGATGATTGCACTCTCCTTAATGACGACAAAACCTGCACCACCGTCCGCAGTGCCTTCTTTGGTGGATCCATCTGTGAAGATCTGTAGGTCCGGTTTGCCCATGCTTCTGATGAGCTCTTCTGCCTTATCTCTTTGGGTGATGGTCGGCATGTGTTTAGAGACTGCGGTAAAGGCGGTTTGGATGGGGGGGGTAATAGCCAGGATGGGCAGGGATGGGAAGAGCCGTGGTGTTGGTAGACCAGGAGAGCTTGTCCGTGACATGGACCCCCAGGAATTTGAAGGACTGGACCCTGTCTACGCATACGAATTTATGAGGAGTGGGGCCAGATCTGTGCGGTGTTTGCGAAAGTCCAGGATTATTTCTTTAGTTTCCGTGGTGTTTAGTGTGAGATTGTTCGCCAAACACCACGAAGAGAGTTTGTTGACCTCATCTCTGTAAGCAGACTCATCCCCCCTGAGATGAGTCCGACCACAGTGGTGTCATCGGCAAATTTGATGATGGAGTTAGAGTGGTGGGTCGGTGTACAGTCGTATGTGTACAGGGAGTACAGAAGGGGACTCAGTACGCAGCCTTGAGGGGAGCCAGTGCTCAGTATAATGGAGGAAGCGAAGTGGGGACCATGTCTAACAGTTTGTGGACGCACTGCAAATGAATTAGATGTATGATATCAGTGGCGGGCCGTCAGGGCCTTCAAGGCCTTCTCTGCTGGCCAATCACATTTCAGCCATTATTTGTTGCCAGGATCAGAAATCAGCCTCAAAGCCTTCACAATCAGTTCTGCGGGCTCTGCTGCATTAAACAAGACTGTTGCTTTTAGCCAATCATATTTCTAGTTGGCAACCCCACAATACTTTTTTGCAGCCATTGGCATTTTGCTGGCTGGGATACGTCATTGCTTTCACCAACTATGATTGGCTAGTAGGCGGGCCAAAGCCATAGTGAGGCAGCCAGAGATCGCAAACCCCACCCACAATGGCCGACAGAGGCAAAAACAAATGGATTTGGTTGCAGATTTGCTCACAAAGCTATTTTCCAGACGGACTTTTCCAGAAAAAAATGGACAGCATTAAGAAAGGGTGGTCAACTCCGAAGCTAGCAAGCCTGTTACAGCCGGAAAAATGGTGTGCGCCACTTTCAGTGCGCTAACTTAGCTGCACAAGCAAATATATTGTTGCGTTGATTTAAAGTCATTTTCAAGACGGACTATGCCGGAAATATGACAGGACAGGCTCAACTTTCATCATTAGCTTCGATGGCGATAGAAAAGAAGGAACTGTGTACAGTTAAAAAGGATTTTTGGTGAGTATAATATGGCTATATTCCTAAATAATATTTCAATTGTGGGCCCGGTTCTGATATCTGAAAAGCTCCAGTGTTTGTATTTACCGTATTTTCTCGAATATAACACGCAGATTTTTGCTATATAATTAATTCCAATAGATGGGGTGCGTGTTATAATCAATAACTAAAATAAATTACAAATTTTCGATCGAAAAAAGCATTGTCAAACTCACTTTGACGCACGGATTTTACCTCATCTTGTAAAGCCAATCGGATGATGTGTTGTGGGAGGAAGAGGAAGTGGATGAAGGAAGCGTGGACGTTGATAGGATTCTCAACGAAGAGATGTATGAGGAGACGGATGAGAGGACAGACAAAGAGAGAGAGGAATATCTGCAGAGACTATTTAAAGATTCTGATGCGGACTCTTCATTTGAAGGATTCTAATGAATAAATTTGTACTCTTGATGAACACTTGTAGTTTAAACACATGTGATAGTCTTTTCCATTGTGCATATCTTCAAATCATTTATTTATTCAATTTGTATGTTCCTTTTCTTGTTTGAGAATGACAATAGATATTTGAATTAAAACATGGTATTGTCAATTGAAATGTAGTCAATGTTCAAGGCAGTCTAAAAGGTATTGCAACATAACATGTCTACATGATATGTTTGTCCACTCTGTGTATCATCTATTGTCCTAAAATTCAAACGCATAACTCCACCAACTGCACGACACTCGACACGCTCGTACCTGAAGATTTCTCTATCCGGTTTTGAACAAAACAATCGTGAAACGAAGAAAAAAAGGTACGATTTCTGATTTTCGTCAGCGGGAAATTTTAGGTGCGCACTATATTCGATTACTCCGTTTTTCCAGATGTTTTTGGCCCAAAATTACCTGCGTGTTATTTTCGAGTGCGCGTTTAATTCGAGAAAATACGGTAATCACAAAATGCTGCTAGGAAGTGGATTTTACCCCAGTTTAATTTTTGGCGTTTCGCCATTGACGTCCATCGCTGTCTTTTCCCGGGAAAAATAACCCCCCTGGCCTGGTTGTAATGTCTCAAAAGCTCCAGTATTTGTATTCAATCAATACATGCTTCTAGGAAGTGGATTTTACCTCATTTTAGTGCATTTTTTTGCCGTTTCACGTATGGGCGTATATGGACGTATCAACGTTCATCGCTGTCTTTTTACCGGGGAAATGATACTCCGGGCCCAGTTCTGATGTCTAAAAAGCTCCAGTATTTGTATTTAATCAATAAATGCCGTTTTCGGCTGGATTTTACCCCTTTTTCGGGCAATGTTTACCGGTACGCCATTGACGTTTATTGCTGTCTTTTCCCGGGAAAATCACCCCCCTGGCCTGGTTTTAATGTGTGAAAAGCTCCAGTATTTCTATTTAATCATGAAATGCTGCTAGGAAGTGGATTTTACCCCATTTTTGTGCATTGATTTATTGATTGTTTTCTGTGTCGCAGCTGTAGCTGCAGTAGAGGTTTTATAGCCATAAAATAGTTTTTGAGGTTTGGATTGATACGTTGAAGGCGCTACCAGAAAATGCACGGACCGCCACTACTAAAACTACGTGAGTAATTCAGGTCAGTAAGGTATGCAATAACGTATGCATTCGAAAACTGTTTGCCTTCCCACCCTGTCACCTGCCCCACGTTTATATGGATGAACCATTCAAATCAGGGTCACGCCACCAGGGCATGTCAAAGGGCGGAGTTTCACATCACATGACCTTTAGTCAAAGTACGCTCAGGTTCAACAGGTAGATATAAAAGTAATCCTTATGACCATAAATTAAAGACCATTTCTTCTTCCAAATTCTTCACAAAACTTACAAATCAAATTTCAATAAATAGAAATCAAAGAAAACTAAATATGGCTCCAACAATACTACTTCCCGTTGGCAAGTGGTCATGCGTTATCCTATTGTGATGACATTTGTGTGCATCATTTTCGGAATATTTTGAAGGGAAGACAAAAGCAAACAACCCTCGATAGTTTCCTTTTAAAAAATGCAGCTGAAAGTCAAGGTAGAGGCGGGGCAAATAGAGCCAACCCGGGAGAAGAAAGGTATAAAAATTTAAAACCAAATTAGAATAAAGTGTAGTGTAAGGTTAGATTACATTATTTTTGAGTGTCTGTATCTTAATCCAAGTTCATTTAAATTATCTTATGTTATGTTACGAGTGCGTTGCTGTGAAAAAGTCTCTCTCTCTGTCCCTCTCTGTCCCCACCACAAAATCTTTATAATTTTAGTACTATTAAACATTATAACCACTAGTTATTTGTTACTCTGTTAATAGATGGCGAATTAGAACAAATAAAAATGTTTTTCCATTCCAGTATCCTGTTTTTTGGTGTGTTTTTTTCAGAGGGTTGTAACGAATTAATTTGTTTTATTGTGGAATATTGAGGTACTTGTTAGTCTAGATCAGTGTTTCCCAATCACTGTGCCGTGAGCAACGCTCAGGTGTGCCGCGGGAAATTGCAATGTAATATTCAGAGAGAAAAAGTCATATGAATATAACGAGATTAAAATTAAACTATTACAAGGTTAAAATTAAAACATGATGACCGTTAAATTATAGATTGTACTATTTCAAGATTCAAATTGGCAAACAGTTATTATGTTGCTTATTTTTCTCTAACATGAACCGGAGGTTGTTTGATTTCTAGGGCATCAACTTTTGGCGACATAATGGTCTGTGTGAGCACATTTTTTTTGCGTAATATTAGGAGATGTAAGTAATATTTGGAGAATTCATAAAATTATGCGATTAAAAACATCACATTTCTTATGTTTGCATCAGTCGAACCGGAAGTTCTTCAGTGTTTGCAGACATACTTTTGGTGACATTAGGTCAGTATAAAAAATTTGATTTTGAAATAATTTTGGAGGTTTATGTGATTGCTGCTTATAAAACTTTGATGAAAATGGCTATTGTTAATATAGGCGACATCGTTTTAAAATAAATGACTTTCAGATGGTGACGTCCCCTGAGATTTAATGCAAAAAGTTTGCTGCAGCTCAACAAAGTTTGGGAAACACTGGTCTAGATAACACTTCCTGTGGCAGATAGCAACATGTGTTCATGAGCCAGGGTCAGGCTGGCCTTAAAGACATCAGACATTGCCGAAACGATGACGAAGGAGGGCAGATGTCTTAATAATAATAATAATAATAATCGGACATAGGCCCTGTCGTCATCATCAACAACAAAAAAGCCTACTTGTCATCACAGCCAGAAACTGCGTATGACGAAATTGGTGGTGCTTCTCCATAAGCTGCTTTTACTCAGCAAAAGACTTAAATAAGTGATAGTTACGGACTTGTAATTTGGCATTCTGCTGTTATGGATACAGGTCACTTACCTCTCACTGTTTTTCACTTACCTTCAGTCAGCTAGTAGGAGGCAGATCACCACCCAAACATCTTTTCATATTACCTCAGAAGGGAATGTGTGTTGTGTTACCGCAAATTTAGAGTTCTGATGGATGTGGGGAAAAAACTGTCCTTAAGCCTATTTGTCCGTACTGTGTGGGACCTATAGCGTCTGCCAGAGGGCAGCAGCTTGAACAGATTGTGAGCAGGGTGGTAAGGGTCCCCTATGATGTTCCTGGCTCTGCTGAGGTAACGAGGGCTGGCAATGCCTTCCAGTGAGGGTAGAGAGCAGCCGACAATCCTCTGGGCAGTGTTAATCACTTTCTGCATGGCCTTTTTGTCTGCCGCCGTGCTTCCAGCGTACGACACTGTGATGCAGTACGCCAGGATGCTCTCTACAGTGGTTCTATAGAAGGTTATCAGAAGCTTGGTGCCAAAGTTGTTCTTCCTAAGTACCCGGAGGAAATGGAGTCGTTTCTGAGCCTTCTTCACTACTGCCGTGATGTTTGTAGCCCATGAGAGCTTATCCGTGACGTGACCCTGTCTACACATACTCCATTTATGAGGAGTGTGGCCAGATCTGTGCCGTGTTTGCAAAGTCCAGGATTATTTCTTTAGTTTTCGTGGTGTTCAGTGTGAGATTGTTCACCGAGCACCACGAAGACAGTTTGTTGACCTCATCTCTGTAGGCCGACTCATCCCCTCTTGAGATGAGTCCGACCACAGTGGTGTCGTCAGCAAATTTGATGATGGCGTTAGACTGGTGGGTGGGTGTACAGTCATATGTGTACAGGGAGTACAGAAGAGGACTCAGTACACAGCCTTGAGGGGAGCCAGTGCTCAGTGTAATGGAGGAAGAGAGGTGGGGACCAAGTCTAACAGTTTGTGGTCGGTTGGTCAAGAAGTTCTTTATCCAGCAGCATATTGAAGGTTGAGCTATAGTCAATGAAGAGCATCCTCACGTAGTTCCCATGGTGTTCCAGGTGGCTGAGTGCTGTATGTAGAGCAATGGCAATAGCATCCTCAGTGGACCTGTTTGCTCTATAAGCAAACTGGTGAGGGTCAATTGAGGGAGGGATTGTATTCCTAATATGGCGGGCTACCAACTTTTCAAAGCACTTCATGATCACAGGCGTGAGTGCAACAGGCCTATAATCATTCATGCTGTCAATGGTTGGCTTTTTGGGGACAGGGATAATGGTGGCAGATTTCAGACAGGATGGAATGATGGATTGTTGCAGGGAACAATTGAAAATTTTCCAGCCAGCTGGTCAGCACAGGCTTTGAGCACCTTCCCAGGTACTCCGTCTGGGCCAGCAGCCTTCCTGGTGTTCACAGACCGCATTACCAGTCTCACTTCCTGTTCCCGGAACTTCAGTGTATTGCTGCAGGGTGGTGGTGGGGGTGTTGAGACTGGGTCTGATTTGTCAGTCTCAAAGCGGGCAAAGAAACGGTTCAATTCCTCCGCTAGTGAGGCATCTGCGTTAACAGACATATTATTGTTATTGTAGTTGGTAATGTCTTATTCCTTGCCACATCTTCTTTGGGTTATTTTCTGTGAAGTGCTCCTCAATTTTCTTAGAAAATGCTGCCTTGGCCTTTTTAATGCCTCTTTTCAGCTCAGCTCTGGCAGCTCTATATTTTATCTTGTCCCCTGATCTAAAGGCGGTGTTACGGCATTTGATGAGTGCCTGTGTCTCATTGGTCATCCAGGGTTTTTGGTTAGGAAAAACCCGTATTCGTTTATTTATAGTGACGTTGTCAATGCAGTTTTTTTATGTAAGAAAGTACAGAGTCTGTGAAGTCCTGGAGGTTGTTGTGTACGAAAAGTTCCCAGTTGGTGCGGTAAAAACAGTCCTGCAGCTGAGAAAGTGCGTCCTCCGGCCAAGTTTTTATTATCTTTATTTGTGGCGTTGTTTGCCTCCGGAGTGGAGTGTAAGCGGGGGTGAGAGATAGGCAGAGGTGATCTGATCCAGCTAGGTGAGGGAGGGAAGTGGCTTTATAAGCATGTTTGATGTTAGAATAGACATGGTCAAGAGTTTTGTCTCCTCTAGTATTACAATTTACGTATTGAATAAACTTAGGTAAAACAGTCTTTAAACACGCCTTGTTGAAATCACCAGCGACAATAAAAACTCCATCGGGGACTTTCATGTTCTCTCTGTACTGTGCTCAGACGTCAGACACGATTGCGAAGGACTACATATATCCTTCACTGTTCTATGCTCAAGCTTTAAAAGACGCCGAGTTTTTCAATAAAGTAGGTCTTGCTTCCTGTCTGCGACCAGAGCGTGTTGTACATCTTTCCACTCCAACAGTTTTTAGTTCATTTCTATTCCACTAGACGCCGAACAATTCATTGCTTGGACAGACTCCAGTCCTAAACATAGTCTCTAACCCAACTCACACAATACATTGTGTCGGTTTATCTGCCGTAATGCCAATACAGACACTCCTCAACTTACGAACGCAATTGGTTCTGAGCGATTGTTCATAAGTTGAATTTGTTTGTAAGTTGATTTAGTGCTATATTTTGTATTATAATTTATGTTTAAGGCCTATATAAGTATATTGAAGGTTTATATAAGTGCATTTGTATGTTTAAGGCTTGTATAAGTAACACGCATTGGTTTGTACTGAAAAAAAAAAACATTTAATAAAATGGAGAGAATATGTACAGTACTGTAGAGAGATAGATTTATGTATTAGAAACTGGCCAAAAGAAGCGACCTAATGACGATTGCACAGTTTTCTTCTTTTTTTCATCATAAATGATGCAGTAGCACTGTATGGCATCATTCAATTGATTTGCAAACTTTGTGCAACGTTCAATATTTGGGTCCTGCTGCTCGATCTTTCTGTTTATAAATGGTACTGAATGTGCAACGCTCACCACTTTCTGACGCGCATCAAGCTTCGTTATTATTGCCACTCGTTTCAAATGAAATGGCTTGCCTCTTCCTTGCAACTCCCTCAATAGAAGCCTTTAGTTTTTTACAAACCATATTCAATATTGGATGCATGAGATATTTAATGATACAAATGAAAAAGGTTCTTTGCACACTGGAGATACATTCACGCACTTCCGCATTGCAACGAAGAAGGTAGATGCTGGGTGAGCTGAGCTCTCACAGCGCCAGGCGTCGGTATTAGCGGCGGAAAGAAGTACTACTCCGAAAAAGACGCGAAATACAAAATTGGACTTGCGAACATTTTTGGACTTAAACGCAATTTGCAGACATGTTCGTATGTACCGTTGTTCGTAAGTTGAATGTTCGTAAGTAGGGGAGCGTCTGTATAAATAATAGTCGCAACTAAAAAGAGTTTATGCAATTAGATAAATTTGTAAAGAATTAAAACAATGCTTTATCCGTCATACATTTCACTCCTTTGTCTATTAATTTTTCTTACGCTTCTTTCATAATGCACAGACTTAAGCACGATAAAAACAGAAACAACAACATTAATGATACGGGAGCAGACTCAGTTTGATACCACAGCTGTGAGAACAGTGGGAGCCAGAAAAAGGAGAGGAAAAGAGAAAAAACACTTGAAGACAGGACTGTAACATACAAATCTCTTTTCTTATCTGTTTTGCGCTGAATTTACTTTTTCCTGCAGGTAGACCTTTCTTTCCCTTATGTTATTAAGATGGCCAGCCAAGTCATATTTAGTCTATTAATTAATTTAGGTGTTTAATTCCCGAAGAGCTTTGATTTTCAACAAATTTCCACCAGACGCTGTTTTAGATCGTCATCAATAGCTGCCTTGCTATTCGATCGCATTTTGAAGTTAGGTGTGCAAATAGGGCAGTAATTTCCCCATTATTATTTTCCTTCCTCCTTCGTTTGATTTTCCCTAGGTCATCGCCACACACGTAACACAAAGCAGCTTTTTGACCAACGACGTAGGCTGGTGTGGGGGCATGACGGCGGTTGGCCTGCCTTTGGGCACGGGTGGAAGCATGCTGAAGGGCAGACCGGGCTTTTTCCCAGACACGGCCGCATCTGGTCAGGTGTGCCTGGATGGAGGGTACAGCGATAACTGCCTCCAGGGAAGGAAACAAGGGGGGTTGATAGCCGAGGTAACACTCACAGGGGGACATGTTGGAGGAGGAGTTAGGGTGGGAGTTGTGGGCATGCTCAATCCAGGGCAGCTTGTCACTCCAGGTGTCTGGGTCAGCATGGGTGGTGCAGCGAATTGCTGCCTCCAACTGCTGATTGGTGCATTCTAACTGACAGTTAGTCTGAAGATGATAACTCGAGGAGAGGCTCGTTGTGATGTTAAGGGCTGAACAGAAAGCAGACCAGACGTGAGAGATGAATTGTGGACCCCGGTCAGAGACGATGTCGGCCGGGATTCCATGCAGGCGGGAAACATGCTGCGTAAGGAAGCCGGCCGTCTCCTGGGCCGAAGGTAGTTTACGGAGGGCGTTGAAGTGTGCAGCTTTGGAAATCCGGTCAACTATGGTTACGGTGTTACCCTGGGATTTAGGGGTACTCGGTCGTTTGGTCGCCGGTCTTTTGTTCGCCCGGAAGGTTATTGATAATTACCATTTAAATCGTTACTTAAATTCCCTAAATACAAACTGCGAATTATTATTTAGTCATACTTAATGCCCTATTAATTATTAGGCTAAAGAAAAGCTCCAAATTTCCCGTACTTTTATTGTGTTTTGTTGGTCGCGGTCTTTTGGTCGCCCGGACCCAAACAACGGGCGACCAAAAGACCGCGACCAAAAGTCCGGCGACCAAAAGACCGGCGACCAAACGACCCCACACGGGATTTAGGAAGGCCTGTGACCAAGCCGATCACAATATGAGACCAGGGACGACTAGGAATTGGGAGTGGACTCAGAATCTTTGGCACTCAGTACCTCGGCCTCCAGCCCAGTCCTCATACTTGCCACAATGCAGGAGGGAGGTAGGATAGTTGGGGGCTCCTCCTCCGAGTTCGTGGAATAGAAAACTGGGGATAACGCATCAGGTTTCCCGTTCTTGGAACTTGGGACAGTGGAAGTCTCAACTGTGGTCCAAGCTTTCTGGAAGGCAGAAATTACTGACTCGATTAATGACGACTTTGGTGAGACGGAGAAGTGCGTGTTGGTTGCCGCATTCGGCCACCTGTTCAACGTGAGTTATTATGCTATTGCTGTGTCACAAAAATACTAATACTTTAACCTCGGAGAAAAAAAAAAAAAAAACTGTTGTTTATTCATGTTGGGAGTGAATGAAGTTGTCAGAAAGCTGATTTGTAATCTATTAATAAAGTTTGGCTGACCTATCTGACTGTTTTGTTGACATTCCCTTTAGCGCAGCACCATCTAGTGGATGCATAACGTAACCCCAGCCTCTACTCTAGACCCGTATAATGTGGTGCGGTAGACCATTGTAATGTGGAGCGGTGCGCCTTATATATGGAACAGACATTAATATGTGTCATTCATTAAGGGTGCGCCTTATAGTCGTGAAAATATGGTAAGTTTAGTGTTTCGTTCTATTAAACTAATTTTTGAGTGTCTGCATCGTAATCCAAGTTCATTTAATTTTTTATGTTTTGTTACGAGTGTGTTGCCGTGCAACAACCCCCCTCCCCCCTTCTCTGTGCACTAAATTAAAATTTTGTATGGCCCTGAACGCTTCAGTGACTGGTTTTATTTCTTGCCGGCACGCTACTTATTGGAATCAACCCAGCGGATGTTCACCCTAAAAATAGCCTCCCCGCACATTCGGATGGCCAACATTGTATTTTGGGCAGGCAGCGTCGCAGGAGTTATGTGACGATTTGGAATTAATTGTCGATGGCGATATAGCAGCGAGGAGAATCAAAGGTTTGGAAGTGATGCATGTCGCGGGTTACAATGGATTGTGGATGACTGGGTTCAAGTGTCGGCCAGCACTGTTGTACGAGCTTTCGCCAAAGCTGTAATTAAGTTGCCGGAATACACAACTTTGACTGACAGTGGAGCCTAGCATGTTGAACGCCGAACTCTTTATATCAGTGTGTACCTTTTACCTCAATAAAGCATTATCAACCTTAGTTTTGCTCGTGCTGTTTTAAAAAAAAAAACACGCTAGCGGCTAGCCTAACTTACACTAGCAGCTAGCATAACAAGCGCTGGCGGTTAGCATAACATACACTATCGGATAGCATAACATAGGTACGCTAGCGGCTAGAATAACATACGCTAGCGTAGTGTCATGCTAGCGCCCTTTCTGAAGAAGCGCCCAATGTATTGATAAAAACTGAAAATATACCCGAAAATGAAACTGCGTCCTATCCAACGGTGCGTTTTATAGGTGTGAAGATACGGTGCTCGTATTTCAAATCAATTTTTCACATAGAAAATAACTAATTACAAAACAACCAAAAACAGAGAGGCTGCTTATAAGAACATCATGGGCACTGTCTCTCTCCCCGCAACTCCCTCGTGTATTGCCTCTCTGGTCGCAACTCCCTCATGTAATGTCTCTACGAGCACTGGGCGGAGCGTTGCATTTTTTTCCGTTAGACAGTGCGAATGGCGGATCGATCGCTAATACGATATTTTTTAATGTCTTAAAATTAATAACAAGTATATACAAAATTTACCCGTGTTGAAACGCAGGGGAAAGAGGATCAGTCATTTTTTTGATAAAAATTATTTTCATACGTCTACAAATAGTTTTGCTGATGGCAAGGAATAAATGTACACTCTGCCTTAAGTCGATTTCATTGATTCATGGGAGCGTCAGAAACTGAAGAACTTGCATCAAAATATGCTTCAAGGATGTTGAACACAAGGCAAAAGAGCACATGTTTAAAACTGTCACCAATGTTCCAATCTGTTTTAAGCAAAAAACGTCTGTCCATTTCCACAAAAGCCATATGCTCAAGATATCTGTCACTCAAAATCAAGTCGCTAATCCATTTTTCATTCATTCATTTTCTGAACCGCTTCATCCTCACAAGGGTCGTTGGGGGTGCTAGAACTTTCAGGCTAACTTTTCAGCTAACTTTCAGGCACGAGGCCCTAACCCCCTAACCCCGATCGCAGGGTCACGCTCACACTGTGTCCAACAGTGTGTCCAACCAGCCTCCCATGCATGTCTTTGGAATGTGGGAGGAAATCTGAGTACCCCTAGGAAATCCACACAGAACATGCAAATGCCACACAGGTGGACTGACCTGGATTTGAACCCAGGACCCCAAAATTGTGCGACCAACACGCTAACCACTCGCCCCGCCCGGCCGTCAAGTCGCTAATACAGTAATCCCTTGATCATCGCGGTTATTGTAGACCAGACATGGCAGCAATGAACAAAAAAAACGCGATGTAGGGTCGCCTTTATTTAAAATAAATAAATAAATTTTACTTCAGTGCTGAGTCGTAGTAGCAAGTGGAGGCGGAGGACAGGGGAGTGGCTTCCGCTTGCGAGTTTCAGCGTGGATTTTCACATTTTTATGAACTTACAAAAAAAGATTAATTAACAACAACAAAAATTCCCTGAGAAAAAAACGCGATGTAGTGAATCCGCGATAGTTGAAGCCGCGATAATCGAGGTATTACTGTACATATAAAATAAAATATTCTCCAATGTCTGTCTGGGATTGTCCGTGGTATTTCACTGTTGAAGGCAGTGCACAATGTTCTTTTCGTGCGACTTCTAGTTTAACAAATAAGAGCGTCCTGAAATTTCAACATTACATCTGTAGCTTCAACCATCGACAGACTTTACTGTTTATTTGATGCACAACATATGTCATAAGTGACCCCGTTTTTTTGTTTTATATCCCTGCAATAAATGGATTTCAATGTTCAAGCTATTCCTGAATTAACTTTTTTAAATTATTATACCGTCTTCTTTTTTTCTTTCTTTTTGAATGAAAACACATTTTGATTGACTCTCTTGAATGCATGGTTCGTGGAGGTCCTACATTTTTGGACAGTACATGTAATCATAATCATGGGAAATACACTATGACACACTGTAAAATGCACTTCACACCTCGTAATAGTGATTTGAAACAGATTCATGATATTTGGAGCCAACTGTCCAAGATTTCAGTTCACAAAGACCTGTTACTCCAATATGTGAAGCTCCAGCCAAGTTGCACCCGAAGGAAAGTAAAAAGTGGAACTGATAGGTTCACCAATAGGCATTCCTAAATGCATGCCGTAATGAAACAGACATCTGACTCTTAACCGGGTTCCTGCAAGAGAGAATCAATCCACACGCGTCCTCGGTCAAGATCATTCTGGTGCCTCGATGTCTCTCTTGCTAATTTATTTCATAAGATTCACAACATTCATCTCAGTTCTCAAAACAATTGTAGGTCTGTCGGATCTTCCCGAGGGTGTGCTGTGGACAACACTGTCAGAAGTCAAAACAATTGTAAGTCCTCTGGATCAGAAGTCAATGTTTCTCAAAACAATTTAAAGTCCTCCGTTCCGTATCTTCCCAAGAGAGCTTGATGTGAACCACCTTCAGAAGCCGATGTTTCTCACCACCTGATGCGAAGTCGAAGTCAAAACAATTGAGAGTCCTCAGGATCTTCGGTGTGAGCGACCGTGTGAGAGTTTGATGTTTGTCAAAACAATTGAAAGTCCTCGGAGCTCGGTGTGAACAATAGTTTTGAGAAGTCCAGCCTAAATAAGCAAAGCGTTCTTCATTGCAAGCAAATTTATAATAATGATAATCCTAACAGGAACAAAAAAAAATAAAAAGGAGAAAGATCACGAAATCACGTACCTGGCATGTTCTGCTGGGGTTTTGCATTTTGGGTGTTTTCCCTTGTGTGACCTGTTCATGGGACTGCCCATTAGTTTCCCCTGCTCTAACCCAGCTGTTCCTAATTATCCCGTCAACCAATGTCTGTTTTTTTTAAAGCCTGTGTCTTTGTGAGCCCTTGTCGAACCGTCTGTTCTGTTTTGGTCATGCTTGTCCACATCATGTACTCTTGGATTTGATTCTGTAGTTGTTGCTGTTACTATTTCCTGGTTTCTGTATTAAAGTTTTATTAGAGTGAATGAGTTTACGTTATTAAAGTCTACCTTAATTCACCCTTATTCTGCCTGCTTCCCTGCACTTGGGTCCAACTCCGCTCATGTGAAACGCGTTAGTACCACTATAGTAAGTCAGTCGTAGTACAATACAAGCGAATTGTACAATGTCTATAATTTCCACTGCATCCTTAGTCTCAGCCGGTGTTGAAATACATCAGCATTTGCGCAGTTGGTTCTATGTACTTAGCATGGGTCATGTTGTAGGGTAATACACCATAAAATGATGGCATATATTTTCCCCAAAACATCATTTTATTTTTTACTGAAACAGGTTGAAGCCACACAATTTGATCAAATGCTCTCCAGTGTGCGGACAGTTGGGTAGCTTCCCCATAGTTTGGATGTCACATTTGCTATAATTCGACCACCACCTAAAAATCATTACTGAAATTACCATTTAACAGGCAAAGAATTGGCTCGACTTGGATCAGTGTTCACTTGAAAAACTCTCATTTACATAATTAAAACTAATTAGTGCCAATATTTTAAAAAAATATTTTCCACATTTCCAGACAATGCATGACTCAGAATACCTCTAATGACACTTTTTTGAAGGGCATTTTCCCTCGCCCGGACATGGGTCAATGGGACCCCACTCTGGAGGCCTGTAGGAGTGGCATGATGGTCAGAGCCTCATGACCAGTCCTGCACCGATGGGGCCCGACAGGACACAGCTTGAAGAGGCTACATGGGTTCCCCTTCCCATGGCCTCACCACCTGTGGGAGTTTCCATATTGGGATGTTATAATTCCATTGTCTTACAAAAATACTTACTAAAGAAGTTCAGAGCTGCCAACTTCTCCAGAATTTCAGGACAAGGGTTAGCAACACTAACTCCGGGACTCCTGATAACCTCCCTAAACTCCACAAATCCAAAAACTTGTCAAAAAAATTTTTTGAAGCAACTATTTCGGAAAAGTGCCAAATTTACGATTGGATTGGATTGGATTGGATAACTTTATTCATCCCGTATTCGGGAAATTTTGTTGTCACAGTAGCAAGAGGGTGAGGAGGCAGGAATAGGAAAGCCATTTTAGACATAAATAGATAGGTAAAAGTAAGTTAATAAATAAATACATGAATAAATATATAAATAAATAAGCGTGTTGCTTAGCACATATATACATACATACACATAAATATACATGCATGCATACGGTAGGTCTCAACACTCAGCCATTTTTTTGTTAAAGAGCCTGACAGCTGATGGGAGGAAGGATCTGCGGAAGCGCTCCTTCCTGCAATGAGGGTGCCGCAGGAATTGAAATTCCTCGAAATTCACGCTATCACTACGGCTTCCACTATCTTACTCACACATTTGATTCAACTGATCTGTGATAACAGATTTATTTGTCCTTTTTTTTTTACATTTTATATCAAATTTGTGCGAATCGCATTCACTCCTGAGGAAAACATAGCAGCTCTGAATGTTTTTTTCCATTTCTTTATGATCAATAATTAAGCCTGCAATTACCTAAGAAGAGTTCAGTTAGTTTTCAGAAGTGGATAATACATTCTGCAACTGGAGGGTAAGTGGGAGAAGATGCAAAGAAGAATGGAGAGGGAAGTAGGTATGAATATGCTGCATTGCGTGAAAATGTCTGTAAATTTTTTTTTAAGAGTTACAGATATTTGGATACGGTTGGCTGGGCAATTTTTATATTTTTTGCATTAAATCCTATTCAAAGTGATCTTAAAACAAAATAAAAAATCACATATTTTGCAACAACCCTTGAATGTGCAATTGGGTAAAAACGGACCCATATTCATTTGTAAAATGAGAATTACTCTGATACTTCTTCACTTCTCAGCTTCAACTTTTGCGGGTTCACGACATCGCAGATTTTTTTAGGTATAAAAAAATGTCTTAATCTACGCTGAAATTCGCAACGGAAAGACATGAAAAATGGCGGAAGTCAGCGCACTGTTTCTTCTCTCAGCACCGGAATGGAAGAAATATACAATAGAGGGAGAATGGGCACCACAAATATCATATACATATAGTACAGTGCCTCAATGCATTACGTCTTGTCATTTCCTGTTTTGTTGCGAGTGGATTTTGCATCTCGCACATCAGCTGTGGAAAAAGACTTTTTGGGGTCGCCGTTGAAAATGGGTCCTAAATATTGACGTTCCTTGATATGCACGCCATTGCGGCATAAATTTATCTACACTGTGACATTCTTTTGTACATAATTTAGCTGGTAGGAATGTTGTTAATGTTAATGGGGCCGGCCATGCAATTAAAAGTGGGACACGGGAAGTGAATGTACTACCCCTCTGGAAATGCATAAGTGTTGTGGCGTTCTGTATGCTGGGAATAAATAAAAATAAATTCTCGTGAGGTGAAGAGTGTTACAGATTACAGTAATGTATAGTGACATCTAGTGGGTCATCACTTTAACACATTCTCAGTTATACCCATAATGCCACGCGGTGTTGTTGGTTGCCATTCTAATAAAGACACAATCTGAAACATGGTGTCAGAAGTGGCTGGCTAAAAAAAACTAAAGCAATGGCAAGCGGTATGATTCCGGCGCCGGAGGGCATGCAGATGTCCGGGGATTTGGCAAAGAACTGGGACGTTTTTCGTGCTGAATTTGAGGACTTTGTGTTTGATCACAGGGCTACACGAGAAACCTGAGGTTCATGCTGCCGCCCTGAGACGGCTAATGGGTAACGAGTGCCGCCACGTCTATATACATAACGTGGTATTGACGGAGGATCAAAGGAAAGACCCAACTGCCATCCTAAATGCGTTGGGGGAGTATTTCAAACCTGCAAGAAACGTGACCTATGAGAGATACATGTTCGGTTGCTGCAAACGAGATTGATGAGTCAATAAGCAGTTTTCTAACAAGGCTAAAGGAAAGAGCACATCGTGCGAGTACCGTGGGTTAAAAGATGAGATGATTTGTGATAGGCTCGTGCTCGGAGTTGCAAGTGAGGACACTCGAAGGCGCTTGCTGCGCGAGCGAGACCTCAAGTTGCCAGCGGCAGTCGAAATATGTCAGCTTGCCGAGCTGACTGAGAAACGCATACAAACCATGGAGAGCCCGCAAGTACAAGTGGACAGTGTGAATGCAGCAGAGAGACAGACTGGGAGATATAGAATGCTGGACAAGAGAAGAGAGCAGTTGGCTTGCAAATACTGCGGAAACAGCCACCAGTGTGGCAAGGAACAATGCCCAGCCTACGGTCTGGCATGTGGCGTCGCAAATCATTTTGCCAAGGTATGCCAGGCGGTTAACAGGACCAAGAAAGTAAATGTGCTGGAAGCTGTAGAGCAAGAGGGCAGAGATGAAGACGGACATGTGGATAATATGTTCATGGACACAGAGTGCATCAGCACAGTAAATTCAAAAGGTAGGAAATGGTTTGTTCACCTACGATTGAACAAGACAAGTATGCCAGCTAGACACCGGTGCCACTTGTAACGTCATGAGCAGTAGGACCAAAGAGAAGTTGTCGCCGGGTACAGCCCTACACCCAAGCTCAACTAGGATGAGACTTTACTCCGGTGAAACTATGCTATCACAAAGGAGATTCCACACAGAATGTGTCATTAAAGGAGAAAAGCATGAACTGGTCTTTGAGGTGGTGGAAACGCACCAAGAGCCCCTCCTCTCTGGGGCCACATGTGCGCGCCTGGGCCTATTGACATTCACAATACCCGAGGATTTGAACAAAGTAGAGGGAGGAGAAGGCATGCCCCTCACTAAAGAGCAGCTGATATACAAGTATGCTGACGTCTTCAAGGACCCTGTGGAGTCAGTCCCAGGTGAAATACACTTTGAGCTCGATCCAAATGTACCCCCAGTACAGTGCGCACCCCGGAATGTTCCTGTAGCATTAAGGGAGAGGGTCAAGGACGAACTAGACGGACACATCAGAGCAGGCAATGTCGCACCAGTGAGTGAACCTACAGCATGGATAAGCAATATGGTAACAGTCGCAAAACCGGAAAAAATAAGACTGTGTATCGACCCTAAACCCTTAAACCGAGCACTGCTGAGGTCTCACTATCACATGCCAACGCTTGAAGATGTACTGTACAAGCTACCCAAGGCTCAAATATTTACATTGGTCGATGCCCGCGACGCTTTCCTACAGTGCAGACTTGATGAGGAAAGCAGTCGCTTGACGACGTTTTGGACGCCGTGAGGCCGCATGAGGTGGCTCAAGCTGCCATTCAGTGTTTCGGTAGCACCGGAGATCTACCAACGCAAACAGCACGAACTTCTAGCGGGCCTAGCTGGCATTGAACCAATAGCAGATGACATACTGGTTGTTGGGTGTGGCGACACAGAGGCAGACGCTGTACGGGACCACGACAACAACCTGCGCGCTCTCATGGAGCAGTGCAGAGCCGTAAAGTTGAGACTGAGTGAGCGAAAGCTACAATTTAAACTCCAATCGGTTCACTTCCACGGGCACATACTGTCGTCAGACGGGCTGAAGATAGACCCAGTAAAAACACGGGCTTTGGTGGAGATGCCGACTCCCACAGATGCAAAGGCTGTGCAACGCTTCATCGGGTTTGTGACTTATCTCGCCAAATTCCTCCCAAAGCTCTCTGAGGTGTGTGAACCACTCCGCAGACTCTTGGATAAAGACAGAATGGCACTGGCTGGCCAAACATGAGGACGCAGTAAAGGAGATAAAGCGGCTGGTCTCCAACACACCGGTTCTCAAATACTATGGCGTCACAAAACCTATCACCATCCAGAGTGATGCCAGCATGAGTGGGCTTGGATGCTGCTTGCTGTGGTCGCCATCATACTAACTGTATTGAAGAACTGGATGTATTAAGAACTCTATATCCCAGCAGTCACTGCACAGTACTTTATCTATGGGAAAATAGTAGAGTCGGGGGCTGGTTTCCGTAGTTGTCCTATCGACTGATTTATTTTATCGTGATAACAATTTTAGTATTGGTCCATATATAAAACGCACTGGATTATACGGCACCCTGTCTATTTTGGAGAAAAAAATTGACTTTTATGCGCGCCTTATAGTCGTGAAAATACGGTACTAGTTGTCTGTCCCTCGGTCTATTAAGACTAAACCTTTTAAAGGATTTGCCCCCTTATTCTTTCTTATAGCTGAATCTGTTGAAGGAAATGCATCAAGATGAACTTGACCGTATATCAGACGACCTGGAGGATGAACTGGGAGCTCGTAGTAGTATGGACAAGAAACTAGCCGAATTACGAACTGAGGTAACATCTTTTTTTGTTTACATTTTATTTTAAGTCCCACTATCATTGATTGTTTTTACACAAATTGAAGAAAAAAATCCTGTCTCACAGATTAATAACTTGAAATTTTTATAAAAAATATATAGCTCATGTAATGTTGAGGATCAGTGTTCTTAAAAAGTTATGATGTAACTGGAAGACAGGATCTGATTGTAGGCGTAAGACTCCATGGAAAACAAGAAAAAAGACAAGACATTCATTCGTGGGATGAGTTGGAATACAAGAAATGAAAGTGGGTCAGAAGATTAATTAAGTCTCAAAGAACATTATATTTTACCATACAAGTTCTAAACGGACACTGATGCACCACAACACTGCCCCTGTAACTGAGAGAAAAGGAGAGTCGGATTTTGGAAGTAAATTAACACTGGATCTACTGATAGGTATACATCTTACATTTCGACCATTAACTCTTCAAGCATGCATGGCGATAAAAAGAATAATTAATGATCCAAAATAAAAACTTGTAGACTTTACGCCAGAGGTGCCCATTACGTTGATCGTGATCTAAAGGTAGATCACCATGGAACTATTGGTAGATCGCACGATAATAACATTTTGATCTCTTATGAGGCCCTTATAAATTTGGCATGTCCGCAGTAAGCTTAAGAGTGAATCGAGAATGGATTTTCTCCCCTGTTCCCTGCCGCTCCCATACATGTTGATAGAGTCTAATGTGAGGTATATCATTACATAATTGCTGAGCTTTGTCAGTGGGCCTCTAAAAGAGGTACATCGTGGAAGGTTAACTCCTTGAAAAGTAGATCTTGGCACAAAAGAGTTTGAACACCCATGCATTAAATCATGTGTGATACCTTTCCTCAAATGTGCTATATATTGGAAGTGCAATCAATGGATTGCAGTCAGGTGCTTCTTATTTCAGCACAACCCCCGTTGGTTAAACTCTGCGTCTCATCTCATCTCATTTTATGAACTACTTTATCCTCATTAGGGTCACGGAGGGTGCTGGAGACAATCCCAGCTATCTCCGGGCTTGAGGTGAGGAACACCCTGAATGGGTGGCCATCCGATCGAAGGGCACAAGGAGACGGACAACCATGCACACTCACACCCATACCTAGGGACATTTTAGAGTGTCCATTCAGCCTACCATGTGTGTTTATGGAACAAAATGGTGCACCCGCAGCGGTCCTCCAGGACTGCTTTGCCCACCCCTGAATTCTAACCCTAACAACAAAATGGATCACAGGAGTTTGGCTCATTGAAAAGTAGATTTTGGAGCAAAAACGTGTGAGCGCCCCTGGTTTAGGCGATGCTGGCCGGCCGGGTCTGACAAGGTCGGCTGAAGCCTTGTTGTTTTAATTCTCATGTCCATGTTTACTATGGCATCTAGCCTGCATTTTATACATCTAACGCCCAAGACTTTCAACAAATTGGAGTTTGAATGAAAATTTCATTATTTCATTTTTTTTTTCAATTTCGAACGAAAATCCAGAACTTGAACGCCCCCGACAAAAGTCGGAAAAAATGCACGCGGCCCAACCAGCTAATAGACAACGCGGTTTATCATTGTGCATAGTTTAGCCTCTGTATGCAGACATCTCCCGCTTGTGTCATGTTTTGTGGTGTGGGCATTTTTCCCTTGTGCAGAGCTGCCAACCTCCGTCGACTCCATTTCAAGAGCACCTTTGTCCTGTTTCCAGAGTGAATGCGATTCAAAATCGATGTAAAATGTAAAAAAAAAATAACGTAGGACAATTTAAATCAAACTGTTATTATTATGGATATACATTAACTGAAATATTGTCTTGGGGGGGTTCTGGAGCCATTCCCAGTTGTCTCTGAATTGGTGGCCAGCCGATTGTAGGGCACAAGGAGATGGACAATCATGCACAGTCACAGCCATACCTAGGGGCAATTTAGAGTACCCAATCAGCCTACAATGCATGTTTTTGGAATGTGGGAGGAAACCAGAGTACCCAGAAAATACCCACGCAGGAGAACATGCAAACTCCACACAGGTGGACCGACCAGGATTTGAAACCAGCACCCCAGAGCTGTGAGGCTGACGCGCTAACCACTCGTGCTACCGGGCCGCCCTGAAATATTGTGTTTTTGTAAACTATTGAAAAAGTACAGCATAATGAAAATGAGTTTATCTTTGTGTTTGGGTGTTTCTACATGCATTTTATAGTCAGTAATTCCACCATGTGTCACGCTGAAGTCGCATTTGCATCTTGTACAATGTGCAAATATCGGTCCTTTTGGAGACGGTTTCAATATGAGATATTTTTGAATACGAACCAATAAACTTCTGCGAGTGTCTGGGTTTCTTATTAGAAGTTTCATCCAAATTGCCATCCATTTTGCGCTTATCACGACAGGCATATTGATAAGTCTTACCAGTGCTGAGTACTCCCTCTTCCTTTGGAACAACCCCGGAATGACAAGATTTGTTTCAAAACAAAAGACTGGTGGTTTAGTCAGCCTTAAAATGCTTACTTCCCTTATGAAAAAACGAAAATGTTAAAGCGATAGAGGCTACCTATGCAATTGATTCTGAATCAATTTCCATGCTTTAGTCGCACAAGACGATTCATTTGTCAGAACTTGTAACTCGGATGATTCACAATACAGTCGTGTTACCGAATTAATCCGGTTTACAGTGCAGTTGTATCAAATGCGGAAGCCGTAGCGTAGCGATGGTGTGAATTTCGAGGCATTTAAATTGGCAGTTGGTACTTTTCTGAAATGTTTTTTCCCAACAAAATTAAGTGACAATTTTGGGGGATTTCCAGAGTTTACGGATGCTGTCAGGAGTCCCGGAGTTTGCGTTGCTTGTCCGGGTAAACTTCGGAAATTCCGGAGAAGTTGGCAGCTCTACTTGTGTTTCCAGTCCATGTGATTACCCATTAGTTTCACCGGCTGTATCTTTCCTGCTTGCCTTCTCTTGTATAACCCAGGTGTTTCAAATTGTCTTGTCAACCCCTATCAGTGTATTCAATCCCCGTGTCCTCATCAACGCTTGTCAGAGTATTTTTGCTGTTTGAGTGTCCGTGTGCTTTGTGTTTTAAGTGTTTTCCTCCAGTAAGCTAGTTTTGTTCTCTTGTTACTTTTCTTCAAACATAAAGATATAAAATTGAAAAAAAATGTCAAGAAGAAGTGGGACACAATGGTGAAGTGGAACAAAATGTATAAGACATTTTAAACTTTTCTAATAAACAACTGAAAAATGTCACCTGCAATATTATTCGACCCCTTTACCTTCATCGCAACAAACTCACCCCAGAATTCAGTGAATGATTCAATGTTGTCTGATGATGATAAATAGAATCGATCTGTGTGTAATCATGTCTCTGTATAAATCCATCTGTTCTGTGATAGTCTGGGAGTTCTGTTTAAAATGTGAAGAGTATAATGAAGACCAAGGTAAACACCAGGTAGGCCAAAGATACTGTTGTGGAGAGTTTAATGCCGGATTTGGATACAAAAAGATATCCCAAGCTTTAAACATCATAAGGAGCACTGTGCAAGCCATCCTATTGAAATGGAAGGAGTATTAGATCACTGCAAACCTACCGAAACGATGTCTGGTGCAAAGGCAACACAGCTCATTACCCTGAACACACCATCCCCACTGTCAAACATGGTGGTGGCAGCCAAATGGTTTGGGCCTGCTTTTCTTCAGCAGGGACAGGGAAGTTGGTTAAAATTGATGTGAAGATGTATGGAGCCAAATCCAGGACCATTCTGGAAGAAAACCTTTGGAGTTTGCAAAAGACCTGAGACTGGCACAGAGATTTATCTTCCAATAGGACATGGATCCAAAACATAAAGCCAAATCTAAGATGGAACGTTCACAAATAAACGTATCCCGGTGTGTAAATGGGCAAGTCAAAGTTCAGACCTAAATCCAATCAAGAATCTGCGGCCAGACCTGAAGACTGTTTTTCACAAATGTTTTCCATCCAACCTCACTGGCTCAAGCTGTTTTGCAAGGAAGAATGGACAAGATTTTCAGTGTCTCAATGTGTAAAACTGATAGACATTCCCCAAGCGGCTTGATGCCTGAATTGCACCAAAAGGTGCCCCTACAAAGTGTTAATGCAAGGGTGTTGAATGATATTGATTGCCCCACTTTTCAGGTTTTTATTTGGTAAAAAGGTTTAAAATATCCAATACATTTTTGTTCCACTTCACAATTGTGTCCCACTTGTTGATTCTTGACAAAAAGTCCCCATTCTTTATGTTTGAAGCCTGAAATGTGGCGGTTGAAAAGTTCATGGGGTCCGAATACTTTCAATGTATTAACCACCAATCATGGCTACTAGGAAGGCAATTGGAATTAGTATGGCTGCCGGTGCTGGAAAGTTGTGCATAAATCAGTCCAAAAATTTCTTTAAAAATCCTAATTTTTAGGCTATAAAAACTGAAATGCTGGCCGCAACAGTAATGAAAGTAAATTGGAAAGGACAGTGCGGGAGGAGTCCATCCGCCCTCGACATCACTCGGTAGCAACTCTGGAATTCTGGCCTATAGCCAAGTGGAATTAAAACTGATTTTTTTAAAGCTTCTTTTTTTCTTACTAAGAAAAAGACAGTGGGTTGTGGACGGCGACATTCAATCTACTGAATTCAGTTAAATATTCCCTGTAGGGATAGGGGGAATTAAAAAAGAAAAAAAGTAAATACAGGGTGTCTCAAAAAAATGTACTCACTTTTAGAATGACGAGAAAACCTTTATTTATGAACATAGAGTGAAGTGAAATAGCATCGAATACATGAGACAAATGTAATTGAAGAATCATGTTCGCAAATGTTCAAAGTGATGACCATTATTGTCCAGACAACGCTGATCACGCGCACCAACGGATTCGCAAACGTCGCGAAACATGTCATAAGGAATATCACGACATTGTCTTTCAATTTCCAATTTCAATGCGTCCTGAACGTTTATTGTTGGTATTATGTATGGTTCCATCTGCTTCAAATTTGTCTCTGATGCGCGCAATGGTCCGGCGCGTGGGTGGCGGTTTTGCAAATTCACTTGTGAACCGTCGTTGCACTTCAGTGGCGTTTTCGGTCTTCCAATAGCATTTCAGGACAAACTTTCTCTCTTCGAAACTAAGTTGATTTCCTGCCATGGCTTCAGTAATTCAGGATATCTGTAACACAAAAAAAGTGAGTACATTTATAATGATCATCAATTTGAACATTTGTCTCATGTATTCGATGCTATTTCACTTCGCTCTATGTTCACAAATAAAGGTTTTCTCGTCATTCTAAAAGTGAGTACGTTTTTTTTAGACACCCTGTATACTGTCACCCTCCACCAACTTCACGTCGGCCGGGAGCTCTTTACTGGTTCCCGACCCCATTTCAAACACTTGAGTCACAATCATTAATCCTATTGCCCCAAGTGCAATAATTGTTTTTACCATTTATTTTTGTCTTTGTTTAGGCCTGGGAGTTCTGTTTAAAATGTGAAGAGTATAATGTACAAACTTTTTCTTGTGAGGGCCACATAACTTTTCCCTTCTCTGATGGGGGGCCGGTGTCAGTTTGTAACAGAAAAAGTGTGACGATCGTAGGGGAGCTTAATTTTTTTTTATTGTTTTCCAGAAAGCCACACATAACCAAATAACCCTTTCCAGGTTCTTTACAGAAAAAAAGTCAGGAAACATATAATAACACTATTAATGAAATAAATAATAACTAAATAACCCTCTCTGAGTTCTTCACAGAAAAAACAGGAAATGAATAACACTCTTTATGAAATAAATAATAACTAAATAACTCTCTCTGGGTTCTTCATAGAATAAAAAGCCATGGAACATTAACTTTCTGTTGTGCCATGCACAATCTTCTCCCTTTGCTCTGAAGTTTATGCACGACACCACAACCGTCATTACAGAATCCCACGTCAACATTTTGCAGCACAGTGCTTGGTGGTGAATTTGGCAGTGGACTCGTAGCGGGGAGGTGAGACCCCTTTTTTCCAACTCCCGGTTCATGCGTCCCATTATTAGACCGCGAGTTTCGGCCACCATGCCAGGAGCCCCGTCAGTCGTGATGCTAGCTAGCTTTGACCAGTCCAGGTCCAACTTCTCCATGGTTTGGCACACTTTGTCAAAAATATCCTCTCCCGTTGTAGTCCCTTTGAGACTTTGGAGGGCTGCCAGATCCTCGCAAATCTCAAAGTTTGCGCTAACTCCACGAATAAAAATGAGCAGTTGCGCTGTGTCTTGCACGTCCGTGCTTTCATCCAGTTCTAATGAAAAAAAGTCAAATTATTTCGTCTTCTGCTGCAGCTGGGCATATACATTACTCCCGATTTCTTCAACGAGTCTGGTCATTGTACTCACTGACAGACTTACGGCATTAAATGCATCTTTCTTCTCGGGACACACCTCCTCCACGACAGTATCCATACATTTCTTAACAAACTCTCCGTCAGTGAAAGGCTTACCGCTGCTTGCTATCAATTTAGCAACCCAAAAGCTGGCCCGAACGGATGCCTGGTTTTGCTGAGATAGTAGTCCACTTTTTCGCTTTGAGAGTTTGTCTGCTCGTATTTGGCCTTGCAATCTATCGTACTTGTCTTTGTGACGGGATTCATAGTGTCGGCAAAGATTGTATTCTTTGAATACCGCCACCGTCTCTTGACAAATGAGACAAACAGCCTTTTCTTTGCATTGAACAAAAAAATAATCGTTTGTCCACTCCAGGTTAAATACCCTGCATTCTGAATCAATTTTTCTCTCACCTAACTTTTTCGCCATTATTCCGTTCTCAAACAGGTTGCAGTTTTAATATGCTTGAATAGTCCGCGATGGTCCCAGGGCTCTGCCCTCACCTGCGATCGTCCAGATGTCTCGGTAACACTGCTCGTGCATGCAACGGTGGACGTGCCCGCATGCATCAAAGGGAAACACTCTCCCCGCGCGTGTCACCAAAGAAGCAATGCGAAGCCCCGCTTCACTGGGATGATTTGTGGGCTCAGCAGGGGTGCAATGAACCAAACACAAGATTAAAACGTCCCAGTCTTCAAGGCCAAATAGGAAAAAAAGTCCGATAGCGTCTCTGGTATTGTTCAGAGGGCCGGTCCAAATGTGCCGGCGGGCCGCATCCCAAAAAAAAAAAAAAAAAAAAAAAAACATCCGATAGCGTCTCTGGTATTGTTCAGAGGGCCGGTCCAAATGTGCCGGCGGGCCGTATCCGGCCCGCGGGCCGTAGTTTGGTGACCCCTGGTTTAGGGAGTTCTACTCTTGAAACCTTTCAACTGAGATAACCTTCTTACTGTGTGAAAGGTGGATCCACGTTCCCCTCTCAGCTATCTTGATAGCTGTTGGGGTGGTTAGCAACACTTGATATGGGCCCTCCCACTTTGCGTCATTGCAGTGCTTCTTTTTTATGCTGCGTATCGGCACCCAGTCTCCAGGCACCACTGTCGCTCCGTCCGTTTCCTGTTGAGAAGCACAATCTCCTTCTGGTAACTTAAGTTCGATGCGTTTTTCTAAAGATTTTCTCATGTAGTCAGCCAGATCTGCCTCGTCATCCAATTCCCATTATGTAGTGAATAATGGCAATTTGTAAGGTCTACTAAACAGGATTTCATACGGTGTTAATCCGTTTGAACTCGTGATGTTAATATATAATTTTACTAAATCAATACATTTCGTCCATGGTCTTTTTGTTTCTTCCATGCATTTTTAGTCTATTTTTTATAGTTCCATTCATCCGTTCTACAAGGCCTGCCGATTGTCGATGGTAGGCGCAATGATTTCGCAACGAAATATGGAACCTCCTGCTAATTCCATCAATTATTTTGTTAACAAAATGGGTGCCATTATCACTATAAATGGTTTCTGGGATTCCATATCGCGCAATGATATCTTTACATAATGCTTTGGCTACAGTTAACGCATCTATGTTTTTTTGTTGGGAAAATTTCAACCCATTTCAAAAAGGCATCGACAATCACTAATCAGTATCTTTTCCCTTCACTCTTATTTAATTCAATAAAGTCCAAAAGGGTTTTATACCCCTCAGGCAACTCAACCCCCCACAACTGTAGAAATACCGTCTGTATACAGTATGCAGTGTATGAATAAAGCTAACGGTGCTCTCTCCTTAACTTTAGCCTGCACCCCCATTTAATCCAGAAGACATGACCGCTGCACCGTCATAACACTGTGCCACAGCTTTACCCAGACATTCATTTTCCACCAAAAATTGAATAATAAGACCTGCAATGTCATCGACTCACTTCCCTCTGGTAACATTTTAAAATCTGACGAACTGCTCCTTGACACCTTTGCCCGTGACATAACGCAGAACCAGTGCGAGCTGAGACTAACAGTACTTTTTTTATTTCCCTTCTGATCTCTTCCTCCGTCACTTCAGCAATTGCAGTGATTAGGTCGTTTTGTGTTTTTGCCCGACTTGCCACTAAACACTTTATTAGTGGACAGGTGGTAATGTAAATCCGTGTTTCTCTCAGCAATGAGAGAAAGAAGTTCCACATACATTCCTTTGTTTGGGATGCAGCGCTTTCATCGTGTCCCTGAAATGCAAGTTCCTGCTTGCCCCCAAAAATTACAGTCTATCAAACTTTTTAAGATTTCCCCATTTTTCTTTACCTTTTCATTGTGGTGTTCCGTTTTCCTGCGCACTTTCGCTGAACTGTAACGCCACTCGGGTTTCCCCAAAGGTTTTGGAGAGCACCGTTGCTTGTAAGTGTCCGGCAGTGCTTTGGTGTCTCGTTGCTGTTTGTGTTAAACAAGTCAAGTTTGCAAATCCAGTGTTGCTCCAAACACCATGTCTATCGTTGGCAAATAACAAGCACTCCCAGCAATACAATTTGCAGTGTTCCTCGGAGCCCGTAAGCCAGGGGTAGCGCTTGTAGTTAGCAAACTGAAAGTGGCGGACAATACCTTTTCCCGGTTGTAACAGGCTTGCTAGCTTCGGACTTGACCACCCTTTCTTAATGATGTCCATTTTTTTTCTAGAAAAGTCTGACTGGAAAATGGTTTTGTCAGCAAATCTGCAACCAAATCCATTTGCTTTCCTCCGTCGGCCATTGTGGGTGGAGTTTGCGAGCTCTGGCTGTCTCACTCTGGCTTTGGACCGCCTACTCTATCACTAGCCAATCATAGTTGGTGAAAGCTATGACGTATCCCTACGCCTGCGAGAAGGCCTTGGTGTCACCAAATTCAAATTCTGATTGGTTAAAGCAACAGTCTTATCGACGCTTGTTTAATGCAGCAGAGCCTGCAGAACTGATTGTGAAGGCCTTGAGGTAGATTTCTGACCCTGGCAACAAATAATGGCTGAAATGTGATTGGTTAAATGCTTCAATATGAAAACACACATCGGGAAGCAGTGCAAGAGGGGGAAAGCAATGAAAGGAAGCTGACACACAATTTTGAATTATTTAATAAGTATTCATGGGCAAAATATAATTAACATCAGTCTGTGATTCAGATATTTCTTAGGCCAGCAGAGAAGGCCCTGATGGCACACCACTCACTGGTTGATATATTGTGTAAGCGTTCCCATAGGCTTGTCTACCCAATGCTTATCTATCCATTGTCTAATCGCATTATTTGAATGGGCATGAAGAGCATTTTTCAATTGTTCCAGATATTCACCACATACAGAATGATCTTTGGAAATACCGCTATTTGCTCTAAAGCACACTGACATTCTGGCTCTATATTATCAAATGGTTCATCATGTTTTTGCTTTGCTCTTTCAACAGCTGTATAATTTGCTCTCGTTTTAAATTTTTCTGTGGTCCGATCAATCAAATCATGCGCCTTCAAAATTAACTCCCCACTGTCATGCTCTAGTGCCTCCTCATTTACTTCTCATCTCAACTTCTCCCACTTTATCTGAAGTCGGGTCGCGGGGGCAGCAGCTTCAGCAGAGACTTCCAGCTCTTCCGGGAGTATACCAAGGCGTTACCGGGCCAGCCGAGAGACAGTCTCCCCAGCGTGTCCGAGGTCGGGCCCCGTGGCTCCTGGTGGGACGTGCGTGGAACACCTCCTGCTTCTCTCGAATGGACATTTTCAGCCCTAAATAGAATAAAAACTTATGCCAGAAATACAACAGGACAGACTCAACGTTCAGCATTAGCTTTGATGGCGATGTAAAAGAACTTCTTGATGGACCTGAAACCCACGGGTAATCTGTACGACAGAGTAATTGAAATCTTCTTGAGGAAAGAAAGGAGGATGGATTTACTGCATAAATAAAAATGATTTTTGGTGAGGGAGTCATCCAGGGGTCATACTGATCAGATGCCCGAGCAAATTCATCTGGCTCCTCACGATCCGGAGGAGCAGCGACTCCACTCCGAGCCCCTTCCGGATGACCGAGCTTCTCACCTTATTTCTAAGAGCGAGTCTGGACATCCTGTGGAGGAAACTCATTTCATCCGCTTGTATCCGGGATCTAGTTATTTCGGCTCTCAGGAGTTGTTGAAGTCACCCAAAGTTCATTGTCCTCGCAGAAACTTCATAGCAAGCGAAAAGATACTCTATGCGTACTTCAGGGCTATTAAAACATCCATATATGGTAGCAAATGTAGGATAACACTGATAAATAATACATATGATGTAATAAACTCAACAAAAGATACGAAATTAAATGAAGGTAGCCTACTTCACGAATCAGAATTCTTAAAAGAAAAAAAACATTTACTTAATTCTCAGAAACCTGTCATTATACCTTTTGACAAAAAGAAAACAATCTCCTAATATTTATGGTCAAATTGTTATTATTGAAACATTTGCAATACACCATATAGCTGTATCTAATTGTAACAGTCCACTCATTAAACCTGAACAGAAAGCATTTATGTATGTATATATGTTTATATATGTATGTATATGTGTGTATATATATATATATATATATATTATATATATATAGAGAGAGAGAGAGAGAGAGAGAGAGAGAGAGAGAGAGAGAGACAGAGAGAGAGACAGAG